>NC_046382.1:34960155-35080155 GCF_011125445.2 Fundulus heteroclitus
GGGTTGGTACATTTGAGCCGGATTTGTATAGCAAGGTATGTTTCTGTATAGTGTTGTTAAATCCGTGCCCCATGTGCCCTCTTTTAACTTTGAGCACCTGCCCCTCCAACGGTCTCTGCACGTCCCTGCCCGACAGACATTTAACAAACATCAACTGAAATGACATTTAACTTGCCAAACAGGTTTCTTTATAATGAGTAAAACAGAAACCTATGGCTTAAGTATCAGAGGCACTCAGATAAGCAGCCCAGCCTTTGTAAGATTACACAAAACACAAGAGGCAAGTTTATTTGCACAGCTCAGAGTGGCAAGACACTCATTCACTCACATGAAAGGAGTATAAGAAAAGAAAAACGCAGAGGAAAAATAACCTGCAGTGGCACGATAAATGCAGGGACTACAAGCTTGAAAGAGATGTTTCAGTTAGCTGTGGTGTTTAAACAGCATTGATTTGATTCTTAACATTAAGTCAAAAGTTTCTTTCAGGACTTTTTTGTTTATCGAATAAACATTTCCCCATATCTGTCTTTTCCCCTTCATCCTAGCACTGTTTCAGTACTAGGATGTTCAACTGTTTGACTACCATGACACTTATCGCCCAAAGTTACCCAATTTCCTTTTTTCCCCCCAGCCTTGAAAGACAGTTGTGTGAGTCATTCTTTTTTCCATTGCACGACAGCATTCCTGTTGTGGTTAAGAACGGAAAAAGCTCACCTCCAGGGTTGGTAGCAAAATAATGCTTATTAATTAAACTTAACTTTGCTTTGTTTCTTCAGCCTTCTTAAATATAGAAATAGGATCAAGGATAAAGTGGTGAGTAGCTGCTAAGACTTGATAAAACCTAGATTTGTTTTCTTTAAAAGTAAAAAAAAAAAAAAAAAAAAACTAACCGTTGCAGTTGTAATTTTGTCTTACAGTAAAGAAAGTCTTAACTTTGGCTAAACCAGCCAACACTGCCGCTTAAAGACGCACACTGCACAGTATGTCTCTTCACAAAGAGAATTTATTGAACACTTTATCCCAAAAACAAAACAAAAGAAAAACACACTGCAAAAACAATCAGTCTATATAAACAAAGTTGATGCGGGACATATAAAGCAAATACCAGACTTGAAACAGTGCATTTGTTAGCCTTTAAAAGCAACGGTGTGTACCTGGCAAAACAAACGGCAACACCCGATGGTCACTCATGCAGAGGAGAAAAATACCACACTTAAACACTAAACGAAACTTTTACATGCTGAAGAAATTACAGCCAACTTTAGATGGGATCCCAGCCTGCTGGAAAAAAAAAAAACATTTTACATTTTCAGTATTTTTCAGTTTTTACAGTGTGTTTTGCTTTTTTACTGCCGTTAATAAACCATAATAGCTCAGATTTTTTTTTACTGTGTAAAATAATGTGCATAAACAGATAAATCGTGTGCGACGTGCCACAGCAGGAGGGAGAAACTAAACGTTGCCAATAGGCCGTAAAGAGATGCGCTACCTGCGTAGGTCTCTGTGTGAGGGAGGGCTAGCTTTGAAGTCACACCGTTGCCCAGAAATAGTTTCATTTTGGAGCAGCTGCAGTCTTTCTGGAGATGATTTCCATATAAAACGTGAGTTCATACTTACATCTACAGACATTAGTATCGCCAGCTTTGCCCTCTGTCTCTGCCGCCTCTCCCTCCACCGCCGCCTCCTCCTCCTCCGCCCTCCCATCCGCGTCCTCGAGGAGGACACATCTCTCTCTCCTTCTTGTGCTTCTCGTATCTCTCTGCCATCAGCACCAACTCTTCTGGGACGTCCTGAAACAACGTTCCTGTGTTATGTAAGCTGCTACATAACATTTCTACCAGCAGATACTACACCAATTGTCATCGCTAACGTTATCCCTTATGCAAGCTTACGAATATGACTGAAGATGTCACACCATAAGGAGAGGGTTATTACAAAGCAAGATTAGCCATGGCCTCCGATAACCTTTCATTGTTTGCTATAATAATTTATCGGTCAATGTTCTGCGCAACTGCAAACGTGCAACGATTTCCACCATGGGTCTGGATATTTTAAACCTGCTGTGAAAAGCATGTGCTTACTTGTCCTGCTCTCTCCAGGATAGAAATCAGCTCCGGGGCCATCCTCCAGTTGTCTCTTGTTAATAGAGTGATGGCAGCACCCGATCGTCTGGAACAAAGATGCATCCGCGTCACAAACTGACCCGGGGTAAGCCAGACGTTACCAAAGAGAGAAAAGCACAGAGCTCCTACCCTGCTCGGCCCGTGCGGCCCACTCGGTGGACGTACTCCTCTATGTTTCGTGGGAAGTCGTAGTTAAAAACATGCGTTATGTCATGGACGTCCAGGCCCCTGGAAGCCAGATCGGTGGCGACCAGGATGCGAACTCGACCTACAGAGGCGAACACAAACACCGATACTCCGTGCTTTTGGTCTGCATCTGGTGTTGGAAGGCCCACTGCTTGCCGACAGCAGAGCACCCTCCACCCCAGCCCCAAAGCCCTTTTTTCTTTCTAATGTATTGAACCTGGGGTGTTAGGGAGGAGGGGAGAGGAGCCCCCAACCATCCACACCACCACAGGGGAGATTCCAGGTAGGAGCTGCAGCAAATATCCCCGTCAATGCCAGAGAGAGAGAGAGAGCTGCAAGGTGCATCTGGGTAAATCAGAGTCTGCTGAATAAAAGTTTATCGGTTCCATTTAATGTCGTCAGAACGGTGAGGTTTTTACATTTGTGTATAAATAAGTGTTCAGGATCAGTTTTAGTTTCCCAACCCTACAAACTGCTGAAGGACCGCAGCAGACAGGTCAAGGATGGAGAAGTTTAAAGCAGTGTTTGGTTATAAAATATTAAAAGCTTGGCTTCTAGCACTATTCAATCTATCATCCAACAATAGAAAGAGTGAAACAACGTTCAAAATCAAATATTTCTCTCATAGCTACATAGACCATGATACTTTGCGCTGCGTCGCGCTGCGTCGACCAACCGTTCTTAAGCCAATAGGATTGCACGCGGATTGCACGCTGTGTCCACACAAGCTCACAGCCAGCCAGCATGACCGACAGCGATATTTGTAAGGAAGAAAACAACAACCCCGAAGTTGAGATTGTGCCAGCCCCTGCAGCTTTTAAGTCGGATGTCTGGAAACATTTTGGTTTCGGCGTTTCAAAAAACGCCAAAGGAGAGAAGGTGGTGGTGGACAGACAATGGACTATATGCAAGCACTGCCACAGTAAACTGCGATACAACACGGGAAACACCGCTATGCCCGCTACCTCGGTGCCCAGTGAAAGGGTATTTTCAACAGCAGGGGATATTGTAAATGCCCAGAGGTCTCTTCTTCTCCCGTGCAATGTAGATCTTTTGATCTTTCTAAAGAAAAACTTGAACATTAGCTAAAGGGACAGTGTTTTTCAGAAGGCTTTTTGCCAGACTGTTAGCTTTCTTTTCTCCTCCTAAACTTATCTAGAGCTGAGAAGCAGTCACAACACGCAGGCCTTTCAGGGCGTGTTCACACCAAGAAGGATCTTTGGTACGCTTGACCAAAGCAGACGTCATATGTTTGTTTAGCGAGGTTCGTATTCACATTGAACTTCTTGCAGGTGAACCATAACATGTGACGATCATTGCTCCCATTAGACAGTAACAACCAGGGTGAGGCGTAGCAGAGTCCTGCAAATGGAAGCAAATTATTATGGAGTGCTGCTCCTCTTTTTTGCATCTTTGTGCTGTTACACTGCCAAAAGGGAACTAAAAGTAAGTGAAACTTTCTTGAAATTACTATAGTTGTCCTTGATTTGATCAAATATACTGATCTGCCAAAGGAATAAGATTTTTGCACTTAAAATGGGAACAACCCATCTCCATCAGCTTAGTTGATGTGCAGTATAGCTAATTCTCTTAATTTAGGGGTCAGAATACTCATTCCATTGGCAAATAATCGTATTTACTTCCTCAAATAAAGGACAAATACTTACTTTTAGTTCCCTTTTTGCAGAGTATTACAGCGGCTTATTCATTGGGAGTGGTAAAAGCAGCGTCTTTAATGCAGGTTTCCAGACATTTTAGCTGTAAATTTAAAGAGTTGAAGAATGCGTCCTGCAAGCTGGACGAGTCCCACAACATGCTAGAAGCAGTGTTGCTAAGCAACCGGTACTATGCTTGCTGCTACGGTGGCCTGTTAAGTCCAGAGAGACATATTATGAGTATTTCGTATTTATACCAAAAGCGAATGGCACCAGAGGCAGTTTGGTCAGGACCAGGGTTCACTTGAGTGTCTTCACACCTGCTGAAAAGGTCCAGACCAAGGGGGAAATTAAGGTTTAAATCGGACCAAACATGGCAGGTGTGAATACACCCTAAGACTGTAGAAAGCCAGTTTAGAAGCATCATTTGAGGGCTGGTCCTCTTTAACAGGACCTGGGATGCTAGAGTTCATGTAATCATGATCCAGTGGAGAAAAAAGGCTCCAAAGACTTGATGCTAGGGCAGAAAATCACCCTTCAGCATGATTTCACTAAAGAGAGCCAGAGCTACAAAGAGATTGCTTAGATAATTATTTTCCCATTTGCAGGACCTCACAACAACAAACCTGTGCTTCTTCATCACATACAACTCCAATAAAATAGACTGAAGTTTGTGAAACCTAAAGACGTGTGAATACTTTTGCATGGAACAGCATGCAAGGATACCACTAAAGAACTTCCCAAACATCTAGCTGCATCTGTCCTTTCAATTCAGATGTCTAAAAACCCGTCAGAAATTAATTTGCTTGGTAACGCACTCTCCTTGAAGTCGCTGAGGGCCTCTTCACGGACGCTCTGCTCGCGGTCCCCATGGAGGCACTGCACGGCGATTCCTTGCAGGCACAGGTCACTCGTCAGGTCATCGGCGCTGATTTGGCAGAAACAAAAACCCAGTTGGTGCAAGTGGTGCTTCTCTAAGTTTTCCACAACAGCTGCGGGTCCATTTTTAAAAGCAGTGCTCATCTCCTCACTCACACAATCTTCTTGCCCACAAAGACCAAGACTTTGTCCTGGGGCTTCATGTTCCTGATGAAGTCGTAAACGTACATCTTTTTCTCCTCCTCCTGAACAATCAGCAGTGACTGCTGCACTGTGTTCACTGCCTGATGCACAGATGGACAAACACAAAGCGTGAATAACGGCTGAACAAAAGCTATATTTAGCATGAAATGAGGATAAGAAAAAAAAAAAAAAGTGAAACACAACATGAAGCTTTCACTTCCTCTTACAGCCAGGTCCAGAGTCCCCACGTAAACCATCATAGGATTCTTTAGGTAGGATTTGGACAATCTCCTTACACCTGTGGGCCAGGTGGCACTGAAACAGGAGACAATAACAGATGTCCGGTGAGTAGATTACTATATAGAAGTCAGTTTGCTGCTGGTCACCTTTGAAAGGATCCCCACAGTTTCAATCTAACGTTCTTACGACATTAACAGGGGAGTTCTTTTAATTCATTTCTGAATAATGCTAAAACTGAATAATGTAAAAAATTAAAAGCCCTAAAGGTAGAAACATTTTAAAATGTCTCCTTTCTTCAGCGATGTCTGATGTGTTTGCATATTTCTTTCTGGGGTTAATGTCCCTGTGGTGATAAACCCTGGTTATACCTGGTCATGACAGTCTGCCGGTCCGGACGGATGTCCAGCAGAATCTTCAGGATCTGAGGTTCGAAGCCCATATCCAGCATGCGGTCAGCCTCGTCCAGCACCTTTGCCCAACAATCAGACCAGTTTAGTATCAAAACTTTTCCAAAAACGCGAAACGTGAAAGAAAATTAATAAAAATTTTAAGTGTGAGAGGATTTTAAAAAAATGCACAATCATAGTAAAAAGTATGAAATCTAAACGTTCATACTAACCAGGTAGGTGATGGAGCGAAGGTTGATGAGCTCGTTCATCTGTAAATCGTGGAGTCGGCCTGGCGTGGCGATCACGATGTCCACGCCGCTCTTCACCAGGTTGATCTGGCCTCTCCTGTCACCCCCTCCATAGATGCAGATGCTAAAGGACGGGACAGAGTTACGGCTCCCTCAGATCCCAAAGTCAATGCCTCTGATCTCGCCCGTTCTCGCTGATTACCTTTTATATCCTTTATAACTGTACTTGCTGCACTCTGCTTCGATCTGCAGAGCTAGTTCTCTGGTAGGAGTCAGCACCAACATGCCTGGACCATCCCTCTCATCTCTGCGTCTAATATTAAAAAGAAAACAGAGGAGTTTTGGTGCGCAGACGAACAATCTAGAATAAAATAAGGAGAAAAAACCAAGTCCTGAACTCACACAGGCTGCCCATCCATGTGGATGAATCCTGGCAGCAGGTAGGCCAGAGTTTTCCCTGTTCCTGTCTGAGCAATCGCTATCAGGTCGTCTCCACTCATTAACACTGGCCATGCCTGAGACTGGTGAAAAGATGAAGAAGTCATTAAGTAGGACATTCGTACAGGCTGCTTGAGTCGGGCTCATGAAAAGATCAGAGTCTGATCATGGCAGCATGTGAGAACAACACCATAAAATCCAGAATTTCCCCATTGCGGGACAATAAAGGAACTCTAATTCTTAATATCTTAAGACTACTTCTTCATTTAACCGCTTGAAGTAAACAGCTATAAATAGACACGCAGGAGACGTCACCCTGTGAACCAGTGAGGTAGCTTCAAACTGTAAGATGGCACTATACATGTGGCTGCGCAGCTAAACATTGTTTTAATATCCCGCTAAATTTCACCAAGCCTCTTACTGCGAAATGAAAGTAAGAGTGTTGATGATGCAGTTTCATTTCCCTCTGCAGCATATTAGCTTGAATACTTGCCAAGATATTTGTGTACTGAGCAAAGGTTTAATGAACAGGTAAACGGCAGCAGCCTACAGGTTTTACTGCGAACACGTCAGATCTTGTCGTAGAGTCCCAGAGATCATCAAACAATGAAAACAAAGAGGTAACAGAAAAAAAAAAGCAGAGCGCCTAAAAAGAGCAGCTTCAGCACATCAGAATAAAGGAAGTTTAGAAGCTGGAAATGTGCAATGGTTCACTGACAGGAAACGGATTCTGCTGCGATTCCTAAAGGCCAATTAAATCTTTAAAAGCTGAAAATCAACAATGGAGTTACACTGTTTCACGATGGTCGTTACCATTTCCACATAAAGAACTAAAAATAAAGTTTGTTCTCTCAGGTCTCAACATACTTTCATTTCTTCTCCTGAGGGGGACTGCACATCTGGATTTTACAAACGGGGCCAAAACACATAAGGATTCCCATCAATGATTCGCCCTGTGGGTATTTCCATACCCAAATCGCTTCAGGGGATTTACATACAGCAGAGTGGCCACAAAGTGCAGCGCGACCCAACGCTGCGTCTGAGCCTAGCCTAAAGCTGCTTCAAAGATGATTTGCATAATGTTTACCTGGTGAGAGCCAGCGTGGTGGAGGGGGAGCACAGAAACAGCATGACCCGCTACAGAGAGGTCAGAGCCGGTGTGATAATTGGAGTAAACAGGAGCTATTGCTGGTCTAGTTGATTACGCTCGTCAGTTTAATTTATCCTTTGTAAACAGAAAAAGGACCAGCTAAACTTTGGTTTTGGAACTGCAGAGTGTAAAAATAAAATCAGCAGGCTGGATTGTATGGAAGGACAGCTGAGACGTTCGTCTTATCCTGCAGATGGAAGAACGGGTCCAACAGGACTGGAGTGACTAAGAGTACAATTTCAATACTGCACTATATATAAATACCACATTACAACAAATCGCTGATGTTTCGTAATACTTTCAGATAACATTGCCCAGTCCTACTTTCATGTTGTTGCAAAACATAGGATTTGTGGTAAGAGTAAAGCTCTGTGCTGGCATTTTTTAAATCAAACTTGGCTCTGGGCTCGGACAATACCTGTATGGGGGTTGGTTTGACAAAACCAACACGCTCAATATTTTCCATAATCTCTGGGTAAGCGCTGAATGCCTCCAGAAATGTACGACAGGGACGAGGTATGGAGCGCTTTTCTCCATCCTCCTTTAAGTCATCTACAAATATGTTGTTATTCTCCTTCCTGTTAAAAAAAAAGAAAAAAATCATTTCAAATTGCACATTGTAAACCAGAATGGGATTGTTTTTATATCACTTGATCAGAAAACAACACTGACTAAAGTCAAATAGCTTTGGTCATATCAGAGGAATGTCCCACAGTGTTCTGATCACATAAAGCCCTGTGGTTACACACCCTTACATTGCCAAACATGTGACTTTGTAAAGTGCCTGGAGATGACACGAGTTGTGAAAGATGTTAATTAAATAAAGGTGAATAGAGTTGAAGGTTTTGCTACGATGAAAGTACCGGACATTAGTGGCTGGCTGGGAAAAAAAAAAAAAAAACCCAGAACAGCCGGGCTGCTAGATGTGCAGGAACCCAGCCCTCCGGCGGTTTCTGTTACAGTCATACGTTTACGAGGTCTGGCTCTGGTTTAGGCCACAGAAAGTAAACAGTTAAAGATGATCAAACGGCCCGTGTGGTTGCCAGCCTTTGTAGACTTCAGCGGAAAACAATCATCTTTAAGACTTCCACTAACTTTCCTTAAAATCTTAGCACATTAAAAACAACAGTATTAGTTTTAATCACTTAAGGAATTTTTTTACACAAACAGTTCAGGCCTGTAAAAAAAGAAAACACAATCTAGGTTAAAATTGTTTTATTTCAGTATCCAAGGATAAAAGGGGATATTTACCCACATAAAAAGATAACGTATGATGTAAAAAACAAAGAGGGTAAAATAAAATTACCTCCATTCAATGACTTCCTCGGGTGTGAGCCTGGACACACTCGCTGCTTCAGTGTAAAAGTTCTTCTTCAGTGGTGGGAGGTCTGGGAAACGTTTTAAAAAGATAAAAAAAGATTTCAAAAAAGGTGTGTTATGTTTCTTTGGTTTCATTTTTTACAATAAGGTGCATAATGGCGTAGCAATTCAGCAACACTTTCCAATATTGTCGAAACTTTGCGTGACTCAGCTCTCCCACCTTTCCATTTCAGCTCCTCGTACTTCTTTCTGTTTTGTCGGATGTCGTTCCAGTCGATGGATGGAGGGGCTGGAGCATCGCTTGGAGCCCGCGGCACGTCCTTTGCCCACACGGAGCCGTTCCTGCTCATGGCTCCTTTATCCGCCCCTCCTCTGAACCTTTCCCCGTCACTGCACTGCCCTCTGCCTGGACCTCAGAAACACATGCAGGTACAACTTGAAGAAAACTTACAAACAGCTGTGGAAAAAGGAGACTCAATGTTCAAACAGAGGTGGATTAAAAAAAAAAATCTGTTGCCCACTGAAAGATTTCTTCCGTTTTGTTGAGCTTAAATGTTTTAGATTGATTATTTTTAGTATTGCAGACAACTAGAATAAATAAAAAAGGCAGTTTAGGAAAGATTTCATTTATTAAAAAGAGGAAAACCGTCTGGCCCACCAATTCCCACCGAATATAAAGTAACCAACACCGTCCCTGAAAAGAGCACAAAGGCGGCTGGCCTATAGATTTTTTTTTTACTCCTGGCAGGTGGCGCCTGGTTAAATCCAGGACCTGTTGCATTAGCTGATGACTCGGTCATCCCTGATCCACATATTAGCATTCGTCCAGCCAACTATTATGTAAAACAAAGTAAATCCAACATGCCAGCCTATGCAATGACAGCCTGTATATGACAGCTGATAAATTATTAGCATTAAAAACTGGAAACGGAGAGAGAAGGGCAGAATGTAGTGTGTGGTTTACGATGAGTTGTGCAGCACAATTTGCACTATTTAAGCACCGTAGCCATTGACATATTTATCAGTAAACAGACCAACCGCTGATAACCTAGCGCCTGCCACAACTGTTGATAGGCTATTTCAGCACCATGGTCAGTGTCACAATTTTTGCCAAAAATGCCCTCAAAACCAGGTCAAATAAGGGTTCAAATGTAAAGTAGACTTAACCAACGGGGTTGGAAACAAAGGACAGTATTGTGGCCTCATATCTTATAGCACCATCTTCCTCTCCTCCATCTTCGCAAGCCACCTGAAGCCACTTCTTGTCAATGACAATGTGTCTATGGATAGCAAAGTGAGGGTTGAGAGTCAGGCCTCGCTCGCCCGGAGATGTTTTTTAATTCATTTCAGGTGGTTGAAACAGCGTTCCGCATTTTCACTGGTGACTGGAAGTGTTATTTTGTATCGTAAATATGATACAAAATACAGATGTAAGGACATGCCCTTTCCACATCGTTGGAGGTTATGAGTGGGAGATCAGCTTCTGTGGTGTTGAGCGTTAGTTCTTCCCTCGAGAATTTCTTCTAGAAATTCAGCCAATACCCGCCCAGCTGTGGACGTCTCCCGCATAGAAGTTGGGGTTTTTGGGGTTCAGCACAGAGAAAGGTTTTGCCATTTGGTGAAAATCTGCAAAGCGTTTATCGAACTGTTGCAGAAGAATGTCTGTGATGTACAAATAAAATTCCACTTTGAAACGCGTTTTGGGATCCGGGATCCCTTCGTCTTCTGCCATCTCATCATAAAGTCGTTTTTGTTTCCCCTCAGTAAACTCTGTGGAAGAGTTGCACCTTCTAGACATGTCTTTGCCTGTTTCAAGCTGGTGATCTGCCCCGTGTGATCTACTTTCAGTAGTTATTGCCAGTTATTGTAAACGTAAGCTGCAGAAAATACGGGCAAAGTGTTATGTATGATATGTATTGTATTTTATCCTGCTATGCTGTTTTACTGTCTTTAAAACTGTTTGCTTTTAATGGCCCATCAGGGGATGTGCATTGCAAATTAGTGAAGGCAATTAATGTTACTGCTCAGTATTTGTTAATATCCAATACATGTTCCCATGTGAATTAACCAGCAAGAAAAAAACAACCGGCATCGAGAATTTTTGATGATTGGCGATAACTCCATTAAATAGACATGTGTGCATTTTGGCAGAACGGTTTTCATTCAGCCACACTGGAGGATTCTTGAACTTGAATGTCATTTTTAAAGTATTTCAACTTCATTTAAGTCCAGACTTTGACTAGGCCACTCCAAAACTTTTTTTTTTTTAGATCAGTCAGAGATCGGACTTGTGTGCTTCTCATAATGGCTGCATCCTGCAGAACCCATTGTGCTTAAGCTTAACATGACAAATTGAAAAGGCCTGAGTTTGTTGGGGTCACTTAATATATGAAAATAAATCACTGTTAAATGTTGTATTTAGTCAGGTTATCTTGCCTGATATTAAAACTAATTGTATGATCTGAAACATTAAGTGCCTTCTATTCTGACTACCCTTTCTAGTTTATAAACAATTAATAAAAAATTGCTATACACATAATATGAAGCAAAAATCTTCAATGTAATAAATTGTTCATTTTCCTTTGACATTAAGCTTATAGAACTATGTGTAAATAAATTTTTTATTTTATTTTAAGGCGCAGTAAATTTTACAAATAGATTCCTTGCTGTTGTGGAGCATAAAGTCAAATGCGACTTTCAGTTTCTAAATGAAGCAACAATCTGATAGAGATTGTCCGCCGCCCCGCTCACACCTCCAGCATCGGTACTTTCCGCGTAGCCTCACCATTGTTATGAAACCTCACAAATCAGAAGCTTCAACAACACATGCCCCGTCAGATTCAAACCAAAACAATAGTTGGGTGCTGTCTGATTGACATTTTGTAGATTTAAAAAGCATAAAAGATGAGGAGACAATCTTCAGCGGAAAACAAGATTTTAAAAATTGTACAGTAAGATGGCACATCTTAGTTAAATTATAATATAGATCAAATATTAAGCTATTACCAGGATATTACCAGCAGGGGGAGTTTAATTGTTAATTGTTCTTTTCAAAGAAGCTTGAGTTATGCCCTTTAAAGTCTGAGGTCTAATAAGTTATTTAACAACCCTCCAAAAACACATAAAAACGGATGCTATGTAAAAAGTCTTTTTGAAAAGATAACACTTTTTTAACCTGATCAGTCAAACTTGTTATTACTGTAACTATTTAGTAGTTACGAAGATTAATTACACAGCAATGTCATGTTTCTCTTGTCAGGATTTTTTGTTTTTATTTAACTGTAAATGGAGGTCTAGAGATACGGACTGGTGTAAAATGAGGCATGAGATACCTTTTACTGGTTCAAATGCGATACAAACAGCAACAAAACTGACCGATACTGGTGGGTTTGGAGAGCTTTTTTCTGTAGATATCTCCATTCACTTTCTAAAGTGGCCATTAATTAGTCAAAATAGGTGTCCATTAAAAAAAGAAAACAAATTTGAAGATTTTGCTCAATAATGTTAAGAATGCCCGCCCCCCCCCCCCCCCCTTTCTTCAATGTCTTCGGTGAACGGCAGCTGGAAACTACGAACATTCGCCAAAGCTAACGTAGTCGTTTCGTCAGTTTGTTCCGTTTCAGCGCTCCTGATACAGAATATGAAATGAGTCCCGCACCGGCGTCTCGTTCACATATGGATTCCTGAGCAAGCCACAGTTTGGCTCTTCACAGATCTGTTAAGATATGTCCAGCTCAAATTTTAAGCAGAAAACATCCCATTTTTAAACAATAATTAAAAGTATTGAGGGGTTATTTCATAAATTCAACAAGCATATTTAACAAACAAACGAAAATCACTCATATCTCCCAAATTGAAGGTTTTTCACTTTTTTTTTTTTCAGCTTGTGCTCTGCCGCCTTGTTCATAGTTTTGCTGTAGTGAGTCACAAATACTGAACGTCCTGTCAGCTAAGACCAGAGCATCTCATCCATACATCCATTGTCTATGCCTGCTTAACTGTGCAGATCACAGGAGGCTGGTGCCCATCCCCAGCGGCCGTTGAGCCAGAGGCAGGGTAAACCCCGGACAGGTTGCTAGTCCATCACATGACCAGAACATTTGTTAAGACCATCAAGTGAGCATTTTGTCTATAGAAAATACACTACATTTTGGAAATTACAAAAACCTTTTAACAATTAACATTTAATCCTGTTTTAGGGGTCATGGATGTCGGGCATTTCTCTTTAATTATATAGGAGAACCGCAAGAACTGGTAAGGCCTGATGGCATTTCCCCCTTCTGTGTGTAAGCCTGCATGACCAACAAGCCCCAATCTTCACTCAGATCTTAAAGTCTCTGGAGCTGTGGGTGGTTCCCTCCTGCTTCAAAACACTCCCATCACCCCGGTCCCCAATAAACCATCCATGAGGTTAAATGACTACAGACAGATAAGGGACTATGGCAGATGACGGGGTCACGGAGTGAAGGTGTTGCTTATAGATAAACCCGATGAAGACAGCTCGGGTTTCCCGGATGGCCGGACAGGCTGAGCCCAAACTAGGATGGCAACGACTGCAATACCAATCATTTTGGAAGATTACGACGCCCCAGGAGCTTCATTTTAACCTGCTCCACTTGAGAAACTCAGCGTAGAACAGCTGAAACGTTGGTTGAAATATACACGCACCCTCCGCAGATACAGATACACGCACACACAATCTTGTGAGAGAAACGTGTGACTTGCTCCATGAAAACAAGCCCAAAAAAGCGCAAGAGGCAAACCACCACACTGTAATAGAGAGGCCACTTCTAACCAAATAATCATAGCCTACCTGCAGATGCTGCAGTCTCTGGTATTAGGTCTGGACAAGAGTTGCCTCCTTGCCACTGATGATATGTAGAGAGCACATTTAGGTGTCTTTGGTCAGATTCCACAGAAAAGTCGTCTCACTTACAAGCTTGTATCAAACACTGACATGTCTTGGCAATCCTCCAGGGTTTTGGAAAATCAATGGAAAAAAAACAAAAAAAAAAAAACAACCATCCCTTCATATGGTTCCGATCATCATAATATTAGTCATTCCAGCAAGGCAGCAGTGTTTTGTTGTTGCCATATGTCTGTTGAGTCACTATTTGACTATTCAAGCTTACCACTCAACGTTTGTATGAATCCAATATGGCCGTGGCGCAAGCACACTGGGCTTTTCTAAATTTAGCAATTTGATGTAATTTTATGTCCCTTTCCATCCGTTGGAGACGCAAAGCTGCACTAGTCCTTGCCTGCTTCAATGCGACTTCCTTATGTAGGTCTAGCAATGTAAAGTGAGGAGTGTCATTTAGTGTTCGTATGTACAAATTGCAGGCTGCCGTCAAAATACGGGAAAAAGAGTCAAATACGGGACGTCCCGGCTGAAACGGGACAGTTGGCAGCCTTAGCATCACGGCCCGCACCGTTCTGCTGCGGTAGCTACATTACTGGGTAACAAAGTTACACTTTCACAATTCATTATATTTGCAAACCAAATGTCTGCAAAGTCAAATTCCTTCATTGTGCACAAAATCATTTTTATTTTTTTAATCATGGCCGACTAAACACAATTCTGATCAGTTTCCCTTGTTGCCTTCCATATTAAAACTACAACTAAAAGCAGCCCCATGTGACAGAAAATCAATTGAATGTACTGCCGGCCTGCCAGTACTATTGTACTATCATTATTATTGTAGAGTACACACATTAAGACCCCTTCAGAAACCACTAGTTATAAAGAGTCAAAGCAGACACTTTTAAAACAGTGTGACTGAAATGAGAAATGACTTTGTTTTTTTAATTGCCATATTTTAGTGAGAAAAGGTAGTGATAGCTGCAGCTTAAAGCCTCAATAGTTAGTAGTTCACTTGAAGGTGAAATTCTGTAGACATATGTACCGTAACTGAACTGAGAGGTGCCGCCGGAAACCAGGTCTTCAATCATTTCTTTGGCCTTTTGCTGTGCAGCAGATGATCCAAAGATGGCCACCTCTCCTTCATAATCTCCCCTGGTAATCTATAAGAGTCAAACAAAAAATTATTTCCATCCCCGAGACAAACATCCTAAAACCTGGTCTCAACATTGTCTCACTTTTCCATTTGAAATAAATGATTGAGGAACATAGAAATAAGTGTTACTGTCAGCAAGTGTGCTGTTCTGGATCTAATCAGCAGATTTACATTTACGTTACTGGCTCTACAGCCCCTTAAAATCTACCTTTTGTTTACAGTTAGGCCCAGAAATATTTGGACAGTGACACAAGTTTGGTTATTTTAGCTCTTTATGGAAACGTATTCAGGATACAATTATATAATCAATATGGGCTTAAAGTGCAGACTGTCAGCTGTAATTTAAGAGTATTCACATGCAAGTTGGAGCAATCGTTTAGGAATTACAGCTTTAATACATAGCTGCCTCTTTTTCAAGGGACCAAAAGTAATTGGACAATTGTCTCAGAAGACTGCAAAATAAATAACGCTGCATGGGCTCTTCCCTCGTTAACATGTCATCAATTAAGCAGTTAAAAGGTCTGGAGTTGATTCCAGGTGTGGAAGCTGTTGTTGTGAACACAACATGCGGTCATATAATCTCTCAATGGAGGTGAAACAGACCATCATGAGGCTGAAAAAAAGAAGAAAGCCATCAGAGAGATAGCAGAAATGTTAGGTGGATGAAGGCAGAATCCTTTCCGTGGTGAAGAATAACCTTCACAACATCCACTCAAGTGAAGCACACTCCCCAGGAAGTAGATGTATCAGTATCTAAGTCTAGCATAAAAAGAAGACCTTATGAGAGTAAATACAAATGATTCACCAGGAGGTGCAAACCAGAATTGACTTTGCCAAAAAAAGCACCTGAAGAAGTTGGCCCAGTTCTGGAACAGCAACCTGTACCAGAATGCTGGGAAGAAGAAAGTTTGGAGAAGATTTGGAACAGCTAATGAACCAAAGCACACCACACCACCTGTAAAACATTGTGAAGGCAGTGTGATGGCATGGGCATACATGGCCTCCAATGGCACTGGGTCACTTGTGTTTATTGATGATGTGACAAAAGACAGAAGCAAAGATCCGATCAGCGAGTGACTCAGCTGGTATGTAATACACAGCATTATAACTAGTGCAGTCTGCAACACTGTACAAATAAGTTATTGTCTGCTGTTAATGTTAACTTTAATATTATGAATGTTTAATGGATTTTAATTTCAAGCTCAGGGGCAGAGCTCTACAGGGGCAGTCAGGGCACAGGTTCTGCTCCACCCCTTTTATCAAAGTGAGAAATGTTTATCTCTTACACAGATGTTTTGCAGGTCATTTTAAAGACGAGTAGGGGAGGTTAGGGTTAAAGGTGAAGAGGAGAGGTGTGAAGGAGGACCAACTCTAAACTCCTTTTCATCTCGGTCCTACCATTTCTTGTGTCACGGACAAATAAATGAAGATGTGCCAGCGGTAACAGATACAGAAATCCAGAACCTGATTCAGGTAGTAAATTAAACTGAATCTAGTATTCTTTTCTCTTGAATGGTACCAACAACTGTTACTTTTTTAAGGTGGAATGTGCTGAAGGAGACACACTGACAGACCTTTCCGGTGCCATTGTAGTGTTGTGGCCACACTGGTCCACTTCACAGCGATCGCAAAAAGGCCATCATTGAGTATGTTAATGTTGCATTACACAAATCATTGTGATTTATAAAAAAAAAAAAAAATCATTACAACCTTTTCATTCCTTTTAATAGTTCCATCAGAGTGCATTCAGTGATAAGGCTTATACCAATGCTAGGTCAACTTGGGCAAGGACTCGCCATCTACGGTTTGGATGAGCTGCTGCCACAGTACCACCAGGTTTTTTTTTTATGTATAACTTCTATGGAGCTCTTTGAAGAAGGCTATGCATTAATCCAGTGCCTCGACCTGCTGCTCTGTCAGAGCTTTCTAATAGAACGATAAATGTTTTCATACAAACATGGAACAAACCTAGTTCACATATAGAATTAAAACATCACCTGTAAAGCTTCAAGGTGCATAGTCACCATTGCTCTCCGTTTCCCCCCCCCCCCTCCCTCCCCCTTCTACCTTCCTGTTTCCGTGTCCATTGAACAAAAATAGTCCCAGTATAAAATCTAAAAAAGCTTTTTGCATTTAGAAATCAAGCGGAGCACTATGGTGAAAGTAGTAAGGCTCCACTCGTGACAGTAGGATGTGTTGGGCCCTTTTTGGCATTAAGACAACTCTTATTGTCACAATGCCAGACTGGACACACAAAGAAGAAAAAAAATAGAATGGTATGGGGAAACGCTATATTCACATCATATTCTGTGGCTTCACTGACCTTATTCATTATTTCAGACAACACTCATCTTTGCAGTGAAACGAGTATAATGTTTATATCCGTCACATGGTATGTATATAAAAAATCTGGTTCAATGCTCAGGATGCAAGGTCAAACTGACTAGTTCATTTATTTCTATAAGAACATGATTGACTGGCACATCTTGCTGGGGATTTTTTTTTTTTTTTGTGAGCAGGAACAGGAGTGTGACCCTAGTAGATCTGAAGATGTGCACACACACAAAAAAAATGAAAAAGTAAATGTTGAAACCAATTTGCTTACAATAAACGACTCTTATACCACCCTAATGTTTAGAAACAATGTACAGACACTTGTTATGCAAGTATATATATATATATATATATATATATATATATATATATATATATATATATATATATATATATATATATATATATATATATATATATACACACACACACACACAAGCATGAACAGAGTCCATGCAGCGTTGACCTCAGCATGAAGGCTTCTGACTTGCCTTTATCCTCGCGCCGCTGCTCTCTTCAAGTTCCCGTATTTTCGCTCCCCCGCGCCCTGTGCACACAGTAAAACACCAAGAACCTGAACAAGCCACACTTCCAAATGCAAAAATTACAAATATTGAAAACTGTTTGGGCTACTGAACTCTTGGGCTTCCGTTTGAAACATTAGTTAAGTTAGCATCATTAGCTAACCAAGGCGAGCACTGCGTGAGTCAAACAGAATTGGGACATTAACTTTAGAAACGTACCGATTATCCTTCCAATGGACACGTTTTCTACTTTCAAAATAGATTGTTGGGAGCCGTCGGCCATTTCGTCCCCACTCCGCCGCTCTCGGGGGCCTCCGCCGCGGTCTGCGGGACCTCTTCGGTTCCTGAACTCCAAACCCTCCCAGCTGCGCTCACTTCTGGCATCTCTGGATTCTCCGGACCAGGTTCGACTTTTTGCACCGAAATGGACATTTCTATCTTCCGGACCGTCTTTCCTGACGCTTTTCCTTTCGGCATCAGTTGGTTTGTGTGCGGGTTTCGCAATAGCAACGCCGTCTCCATCGTACTCGTCCTCCCAGTCTGACATGTTCCACTTCGGAGCACACAAGACAGACTTGCTTTCACTTCCGGTCTGGACAGGAACCAGTTTCAAAGCGTGGCCAAATTTTAAATATTCGACGTAGACAACGTTTAGCGTTAACTCTTTATCGCCATTTGTATCACATTTGCCACATAAGTTTTAAGGGACTCTTTTTTTTTCAACGTGAGCAATATTTACCTCAACAATCTGTTGGATATAATTTGATACATGTATTCTGCACCCTACTGGATTATCATTGCACTGCAGGCAGTGGAACATCTTTTTTTTTCCTTTTCAAAATGTCTGTTCACGTGAGCTGGGTCACACGCGATTTGCAGGAACGTTTTTTCCAGTTTTAGAGAGGTTACGGTAAGAATAACAAACATTGTTATTCAGTTTTTTAGATTAATGCTTTATGTTTTGATACAATGCCTAATTATCCAAAAATAATAATATTTATATCACAGTTAAATCGTGTTAAAATGTGTGTATCATATTTGATACTGCAGGTATATAAGTTACTTTATCACTGAACAGTCATGCAACATTTTTGTAGAGTAATGTATGTCCTTCCTGCCTCAATTCAGTGTCATACTATTTTGTTTATTGAATAATTATTATTAAATGCCATTTCATATGCCTGTTACACATTAATATATGTTTGTTTATCAGTGTAGATCTATAACCTCATTGGTGAATCAGGCTGAGTTTCATCAAGCCTATATGGTACGACATTTTCCCCTCAGATGCAACACTTAAAGCGCACAGGGGTTCACGCTGCATCTTTACGCACGATCCAGCTGCTGATGTTTTTCTCTTTTCAGCTCCATGCACTTCTAGCCTGTTACAGTTTAGAACCATCATCATCACCTTTCACAGTGACAGGTCTCTCATCTTAGTCTCCATGCTGACCAGACAAATCTCCTCTCTGGCGCAGGGCGCTCTAGTGTGTAATTACACAAGCCGAAGGCTGAGTTTGAAGTTGTTCTCTGAGCGCGTTTTGTTTGTGGTCAGAGCGGACAGAATAATTACTTTCTGCTTCGCTTTTAGCCCAGTAATAGTCTTAAATCGGGAATAGGAAACATAGCACTTTTTATGCATTGCCACCCCAGATTTGATAAATATAGGCGCAGCTTTTTAATGGTCTGCGTCTCACTGGTTCCTAAGTGACGGTAGAAAAAAAATCACTTTTTTTGGTAACGTCTGATCACAATTTATAGTTAATGATACCGGGTAGAAACAGCTCCGTAGAAATCCAGAGGGGGGGATAATTTCAAAAGTTGTATTAATGAATCAAAGTTTTATTTATAATGGTTAGCTAGCAGGTGCTCTTTCAGGTAGCTAGCTAGATCCAGTAGGTTAGACTTTTGTTTTTAAACTTGCGTCATCTACTGTCGGGACTCAGGAGTGGGTATTAATTTACTTTAACCGCTTTGAGCAGAAAATGTAATAATACTCTTTAAATACAAACAACAAAATTAATTTACAAATGTGAAGGACACAAGATGTGTATTAATATCAATTTTGAAAAATCCATCATATTCAGGGGTTAAAGCAAAAACAATCAATTCGACTGAAAACATTTTCTAGTCAGCCCATATATTCCTGGGCCGAGAACATCATGCCACCTTAGTAACCTCATTTGCTTATTGTAACAAGTCCACTTTAACCAAATCTGACAGTTTCATTGACAATTGCTGTATCTCTCCCACCTTCCAGCTTCAGAGCCTTTGCACCATCAAGGACAGCCCTCTCCATAATCTTCTTCACTTTCCACATCCATAACATCACCTGGTTAACTTTCATATTTGCAGCATCAAGCAAGTTCTTCCTTCGCACTTTTGCCAAACTGGTCCACAGTCCAGGGAAAAAGGGAAGATGGTATAAGATAAAAAAGAGTAGGAGAAATGATAACAGAAAGGAGAAACAGGAGAGAGGATAACTTAATAACAAGATTAAGGTTTGGCCACACAGAACTTAGTGATAGATTATTTATAATAAATAAACATGATACAGGAAGATGTCAACATTGTGAAGAAAAGGAAATAATATAACATGTTATATAAGAATGTGGAAATATGAAAGAGAAATTAAACAGCAGGTTGCTCATGTGCGAGCCACCAGAATCGACAGAGACTCCTGGATAGGAGCCGAAACGTTTTCAGAAAGCACTGAATAAAAGGCCGGTTGCCTCCGATTTAACCCTGCTTGCTGCTGTGCTTGAAACTAACCAAATAACTTCCAGGGAATAGTACGTAAAGGGAAAGTTCTGTTGCAAATTTTACAAATCAGGTAACGTTTTGTAAAATGCTGGTTCAAAAGTTCTGAAGGTATGATTTTAGGAAATACCTTTCAGAAAAACTATAGCGTAGCATTAATTTCTTGAACATCCAGGGAACACACACTGTGTTGAAACTTATCCTTGGGGAATGTTCCCTGAAGGCTAGTGTTATGGAAATATATGATTAGTTGTTATATTAATCAGCCATTTTTTATGAAAAACAATAAGAGTTACCTTTTAATAACTTGAGGTTTACAGAAGGTGTTTTTTTTTTTTTTTTTTTTTTTTTTTTTTTTTTTTTTTTTGCTGACCCACTTGAAAACAGTAGATCTGTTCAAGCAGAGGCCAGGCACGAAGTCAGGATGTTTTATGGTTCCTAATGTCATCTTGGTTAAACTCCTAAAACCAGACCTGAACTATAAATTACGGTTGTTTTTGTAGCTAGCAGGCAAGAACAGATTTCTTTTGTTTGGGGAAGATGGGCGCCTGAAGACTGTGCAGGGTTCCCTCTCCCTTGACATTCCTAAGGGGGTGGTCAGTCTATTAAAGATATGTCCGGGTAGTGTTAAGCAGACAAGCGCTTACAAGCACCATGGAATGGGATGTTGGGTAAATATACAGAATGAGGTGTTGTGAAGCTTGTAAGTGTTTGTCTCCCTTGGGATTCCAATGGTAATATATATGCATATTTAAAATGTTTGTCTCTGATAATTTGTTTCTCCTTTTCTACCAAATCTTCAAACCGGGTGAGACGGGCCGTGGTGAATGGAACAGAAACGGACCCAAATCTTAACACTAGAAAAGCATTAGCATTCAGACAATGTCTTCTAAGTATTAACTGAAGGTAATACTTAGAAGTAAAAAGATTCTTTATTCTTAAAGCTTACTTTAAAAAGCTTTGGGAAGAGTCTTTGGTTGATTTTGATAAAGTGTAACCTTTCTCGAGATATACAAACTTCCAGAAAGGCAAGATATAAGACTTCCTGTTCAAATGATTCAAGAAACTCACATGAAACAGTTTTGTTAATCCATACTTTATTAATGAATAATAAAATCATTTTTGCATTTCTCATCCAGAGAATATAATGTGCACTTCAATAAATTAATTTCAAAGAAATAACAACGTTAACATTATCGAGCTTTAAGGCCAGCTGTGTCAAAAATTACTGCTCAAGCAGTAGAGAAATTAAGTATTTTTGGCCACTGAAGTCATAAAGTCTCAGGCTTAAAGTCACATGACTTAATTAAACTGGATGTCCAGTTCAAAATGAGCAGCTGGACTTTAGTACAATCTGATATATCAGGTTGTAGGCGATGAGTGAAACGAAAAGAAATTCTATGAGCAAAAAAGGCACCCTTAAGCAATTTACAGATTGCAAATATTAGCATGTTTCATGGGAAGTATAGACTCTTTAATTCCTCAGCTATCTGTGAGTTGATTGGCCGATGAAGTTTTTCATATGCAGTCAACCTATTAACACAATAAATCTGTTCCAGTATCATGCAGGCATGGACATACCATATCACGTTGTCAAGCCTCATAGCATTCTTCATGAAACGGTACCGTTTGTGATGAAACTGTATTTCAGAACAAGTCCCATATGGGTTAAGGAATATTTAAGAAAATCACACAAATGTTAACTGTTACTATTTTTCTGAAAATAATACTTGCTCTAAGTTTCAGTGTTAAGTAACTTAGCTATCCACTTTCTAAACAGGGGCTAAAGCAGAGGAAATCACAATGTCAATAAGGGAAGTCATTGAGGGTAAAATATATTTTAAGACAAGTGTGAATCCGTCAAAATAATTCTAAATGGAAATCAAACACAGAAGACTATAAAAATTCTGAAATACTTTTAGGATAATAAAAAAAAAAACATTTGCAGACATAAAATGGAGACAAAATAAAAACGTTCAATTAAGACAAACATTTTTTGAAAGCTGGCCTGTGAACCTTAATCCGCTTAGCCAATTTCACAATACCCTAATGTTTACATGTTGCTTTTAGAGTTAATCTTGAAGGACTGCAGCTGATTTTTTTTTTAAATGCACTAACCTTAAAATTTTGAAGTTAGATAGCTCTCTACAACTTTAATGTGCAATATAAAACAAATCAGGATACCCAAATAAAGCAAAACATGCATACAAAATCCAAATCTACGCATTCTGCCCAGTAACATCTCACCCTCACTTATCGTTGTTCAAACTTGGGTGTTTAATCAGCGCAGCAGTTTTTAATTCTCCCTTCTGCAGAAAAATAAAGCATAAAACTTCCATTGAAGTGTTGTACATATTGTGTTGATAAGGTAAGTGGAGTTGAACTGTCAGTACAAGTATACACTGCCAAATTACTATTAATTAAAATCAAATAAGGTTCAAGATGGAATATTTTTATGCATGTTTCACGTAATGGCTTGGAGAAAAGGTCTTACCATGCAGAAATACATCCAAGTGAACTGTAACGGCATTTCTGACTTTGACATCAGTTTTAGTTTCACGCATGCAGCATCTCATGCACGATTGAGGAGGTCCGCTTGGATAATTTTTGCTAAATCAGCATTCAAATCATTGCCATTTAATCCACATGACAACTGTGGAAAAATCAGGGGGAGGGGATTAAACCTTTAAAGCAGCGGCATGTAACTTTTAACCACTACGGGGGGCTTGACCTGTAACTTTCATGTTTAGCGCCTCTCAAGGCCAATGGCACCACTGCACTGTGGCAAAATTAAAGGGTCTCCTTCCGTGTTTGGAATCTGGTAGCTGACCAGTTTGGGCCACCACATTGACATGTTGACAAGTCATGAAGGGACTTGTAAAGACAAGGCCATATTCACCCCTAGATGAAATCCTACATCAGAGAACCAAAAATATGTCTGGTCAGTTAAGTGTCATATCTGTTTTGTTTTGTTTTAAACCTAGAAAGGGTCACATGAGCTAGACCGGCACTCTAGGTCACACGACCCGTTCATTGATGATCATGGATCTGACCCTCAGAAGTTACATGGGCGAGCATCTATATGCGCCAAATGCTGTACATTGACCTGTAATACTATTTAATGTATCTTAAATTAAGCTAATGCTTGGGGGTCAAAAATTACATGGTGCTGCTTTAAGAAGTTGAAGACTTTACAAAATATTTTCTATTATGTAGTTAACTCATCTGTGGTCTGAACAGAACCAATGAGTTTGTCACTTTTTATTTATTCATCACTATTTGTTGTTTCCCCTCCTGCACCTTTAATAAAAACTGTCAAGGAAGTGATATATGTATGTATATAAGTAAGAGATTTAACATTAAAGGAAAACACACACTAAACAGAAAATTGCTTGTCTTATCTTGCAGGTAAGATCAAATACAAGCATTTATAAAGGTCAAAAAATAGGTGCAAATCTCAGGTGTGGTTCTAGTTGGCTCCTCCTGCAGTATTTGGTGTTTGTGATAAATGTGTATACTTGAACCTGTTTGTCCTAGTTTTATAATGTAAATATGCTTAAGCAGACCTGTGATTTTCATGGGCTTGTTTGTTAAATGTTTCTGAGATCGTTAGGACCCTCTTGAGGTCAGACTGATTCATAGGAAAGTTAAAGATTAACTTTGAAACGAAAGAGAACTCTCAATTGTCCACATGAAGAGCCAGATAGTCTGATTTATATAATCTACATTCTGATTCTATTCAAATAGATGAAAAATAAACATTTAGGTTTTCTTTCATCAACTCAAAAAAGCAGCTTTTGTCAAAATCAACATCCTGTTTTGGTAGTTTATGACACTGAGCATAAAAGTCTGGAGAGTTACATTTTTGCCCTGAAGGGTTCCTATTTCTTATTTACAGTGCCTTGCATAAATATTCACGACCCTTGAACTCTTTCACATTTTGCCACCTAACAACCTCCAACGTCACTGTATTTCATTGGGAATTCATGCGATAGATGTTATAGATGTAAAAAAAAAAACTCCAAAGTGGGTAACCCACAGCACACCAGCATGCTTGACTTGTGAATGGCAAGAAACAAAATAATATAAATGAACTGACTTAGTCAATGTCTGGAATTAAATCCAACTAAGAGACATAACTGTTCATGTTAAAAAAAGAACCTCCAATGTTGCTAAATTCAGTCAAAACATGCGGTAAGAGATACAACGGAATGGCTAATATCACACCTTTTCAGACTTTTATTTGGAACAAAACAAATGTAAACTATCTTCAACTTTCTCTCGTGATATCTTTCACATAAACCCTGGTAAATTACATTAAACCTTGTTATTTTATTGTAAGAAAAGGTGAAAAAGTTCAAGGAGTATCAATACATTTTGCAAGGTACTGTACATGCAGTTTTCATATTTTGTGTAACATGAACATGGCCGCTTGCATTCACACTACTTGGACGTTCATCTACTCTACTGGAAGCAGAAATGTAGGTGCCGGATGAAAGTGTGTGTGTTTGACATAATCTGTATGCAAACGGGCATGGTCACATGACACAAAATAGAAAACACTGGTTGTACATGTATAAAGTGTAAAATTCAGAGCATCTGCATGGTGCCCTATATAAATATTTAAAAAAGTGGCATTGGCCACAATTTGTGTACATACAGTTTGCAGTTTGAGTTTTTATTCTGCAGCCGGTGTGCTTACACCAGCTGTAAGTGTGAGGATTGACTGAGGAACTCTGAGTTTCCCTGCGAGTGAGGTCCATCCTCCTCCTCAGTCTGTAAAATGTCAGATTGGCTGCTGTCCGGCCCCTGGGACAGGAAGCTGTAGTGGTCTGCTGATGGCTTCAGCTTGCGCTCACTGATGAAGAGGTCTGTTCCGTCCCAGTTAGTGAGGTCACTGTGGCCGTTACCGCGCTCGCTGTCGTTGCTGCTGCTGCTGTTGTTGAGTGCGGAGGAGAGACCAGGGGCACGATTGGTTAAAGGCTGGTTGATGTTATGCACAGAGAGGGATTTCCCTAGACTACCTGCCCAGTCCGTAGGCCTCCTCTCTGGGTTAGATGAGAGCAGCTGCCAGGGGTTGACCTCGAGGCTCAAATGCCTTCTCCAGACCCCTTCAGATTTCAAGCCGGACTTCTTCCGCAGCTGCACCTTCCCCGGTGCGAACCCTGCCTCGTTGAACCCATCAGGATTAACATCGGCACTGCATCCTACAACAACAGAGGGGCCCAGTCTCTGCTGGTCTTCTTCCGCTTCATCTGTCATATCATCTGAGAGTGGGTCAGCGGGGCATCGGAGGTGTGAGGGGTGCACCACAGGAGGAAGCTGGAGAGTGAAACTCCCGGCTGTTGACGGCGGAGCGGGCAGATCAGGAAAGTGGGATTTTTTGGAAGGGGTGGTGAGGGTTGGGTAAGGGCTGTCTGGGGGTAGCAGAGGCGAAGGGGAGAGCGAGGCGGTGGAGGGGGGGTAGGATGGAGGCGCCGAGTCTGGAGGGCCATCGTCGTCAGCCGGTGCCAGAATGAGCCTCAGTCCTCTCGGGTTGGCACTATGAGAGCGGTGTATCCCGCCGCCACTGTTGTCTCCTCGGACTCTAACAGGATCCCCCCTTTGGGGGGAGGATGGGTAGTCTAAGTTGTGGTGTTGGTGATTTTCCAGCTCAAAGAGGGGCAGAGAGGAGAGGGAAAGTCCTGAAGGACCTTTTTGCAGAACTTGGCGGTAAACATCAAGCAAAGAATCCAACTTTGTTTCAATGGAGGACACCTTGGTGCAAGAGAAAACCATTAGGTTATTCAGCGAACAGGAAACCTTAAAAAATTTTTTAACATTAGTCATTCAAATGCCTCCATGTCATAACACAACTAATCTCAGTCTATTGACAAGTTTCTCATGAATGACAGCTATTACAGTAAATGAGAAGCAGGTTAATTCAGTTGAGCGCATACCTTTTAGATTATATCCACGGGTTTACATCCGCCCTTTGCCATGTGACCCAAAATTGTCACAGTGAAAGTATTCGCAGATTTTCTTTATCAGATCTGAGATCTAATCTGAGTTGCAGTTTACTAAAAAAAAAAAGGACGCTCTATTGAAAGAGCTTCATGTCAAATCGTAAATTTTTGGGGTTTTCCATTTTCTTGGTTCCACAACGTTTTTTTTTTTTTATTCCATTCTCAATAATAAGGATGGGATGTGGGTCACTCTTGCTTTATTTGGCCAAATTTAATGAATAAGAATGCCCAAGTCTGCTTTTGCATAAATCACGAAATGTGTGTGGTCATGGTTTCTAAAGACAATTACTTTATGTTGTAATGAAAATGTTTCGTTTCAACAATATTTTTTTCAGCATCTTTTGTGAAAAGCCTTGCAACAGTTCTTAAACAAAAGTATTCCAGTTGCATCAGCGGCTTGCACTGGGAATTTTTTAATGGTGGCCATGGGCCATTGAATGTTGATATTCTTTGCATAAACACACCTGTCTCTCTACTTTACACACTCGTCCCAGCATGCTCATGCCCTCCATTGTGTCTCCATCGTGGTGCAGTTTGTCCCTCGGTTTCTTATCCACGGGAATCTGTCCTTTTCCCAGAATCTGATCCACCCTAAGACACACACGCACATAAACACACATTGAAGGATGAGGATGATGCTGTAGTTTAAGGAAACCCCAATTTCAGATTATCTATATTTTCCAGTTATATTCTAAAACCTTAGGATTTTGAGAATAAAGCAAAACACAAGCCAGTCGTGACTTGAAAGAATTGCACACATCTCACAATTTGCCAGACAATCACAGCACAGAATCCACAGTGCCCTGCAAACATCACATCCCTCGAACGTTTTGCATTTTATTTTGCATATTATGACGGCGCAACAGAAAGTAATGGTTAAGTGTAAAACCATTCTTAGTTTTAGTGTTTGTTTTCAAATACAAACCAAAACAATGAGGGATGCATTATGTATTTAACCCAATTTACACTGACGCCGCTAGATAAAATATAGTATTACAGCTGCCTTATAGCCGCCATCTGTGTGTGAATGAATCTCAGTCTAAATGCATTCGTTCTGTGAAGACACCAGAGGTAAAACCACACATCTCCCCAAACAGGCCATCAACAATGTAAAACATGGTGGTGGCAGCATCATATGGGATGCTTTTTGTGTTCCTCAGCAAGAAGCTTTTCAGATAATAAGGAAAGAAAGATGGAGCTTAATGCAGGACAATCTTGGAAGAGAGCCCGGCGAAGGCTTGACACTTATATGGAGGTTGACCCTCCAGCGGGACAGCAACCCTAATGATGCCGCCAGAGCAACACAGAACAGCTGGATCAAAGCGAACTAATATAACGCCGCAGTCAAACTCAAGACCTATAGCCAAAACTTTTGAAACCCATGTATCATTCCCTTCCAATTCACAATTCTGAGCTACTTTGTGTTGTTCTTCCACACATAACCACATTAAAATACATTGAATTTTATGCTGCAATGAAACAATTGTTAAAAGGGGTGAAAAGTTCTACAAGGCACTGTATTTCAATACATTGTGCACCCATCAAAAATTCATTTCAATCTAAACCTAGTAAAAACGAGAGAAGAAAATTTATATCCACACGTTTTAAAAAAAAATCACAATAACAAGGCCGCATTCCATCTGCCAGAAAACAAAGCCATGTCTTTTTTATGCACACGGGTTTTAATGTTGCGGTTATTTCATTAGTCCGGTCATCGTGCACAATGATTTGTTAAAACCCCAAAACTCAGTTTTGTCACACCAATGAAATGGATTGCAAAAACCCAACTGCAAATGCAAAATGCTTTGAAAATGCAAAAAACAAACATTGTAGTGAAATATGCAGGTAATATACTGTCTATGAGATCCAGGCCTCAATCAGAAGAGATATTATGTGTTTTATGCATGTTTTTAGATATGAGATTTTGCTTCTTAATTATTATTTATTTTAGATCTAGGGTGAAAACTAAATCTCAATTTAATTTAATAAGAAGGAATATGGCTGGGTTATTGCAGCATCTGGCAGTAAAAAAAAAAAGGGGGGGGGGTGAAGTGGGCCTTAAATTAATTGGATTCCTCTCTTAAATTATTATTATATTTAAAAAATTTCAAACAAAACCAAAGCATAAATTTAGCATGTGATCTTCACATTCTGTCCCACAGAGATAAAAACTAGATGATATCAAACAAAAATCAGATGTCATGTTAAAACTTTTACCTGGTCAAAATTTCACCAAAAACAGTTATTTGTGTACACTGTATAAAAATGCAAAAGCTTTTACTCATTGTCTGACATCAAATCGACTAAACCTCTTTTGTTTCAGGTTACTTAGGATTACAGAAATTGTTTTTGATTAAGGCCAGAATAATGAGAGGTTCCTTTTGGAGACTTTTTTTTAGGCGGGTCCGAGGTATCGAACCTTAAAATAGATCCACAAATATGTCTTAAATTAACTCGAATGTGGTGGATTAACCAGTTAGGTCTAATCAATCTGTCTCATTGTGGTATCTGGCACACAGAAATAACCCAAGACAACAAAAGTCTATTCTGGTTTAACATCACATGAGAAAAACTGGTTATGTGTCTTTCTATGCAGCGTATGTAAATATCTGTCATCAACTGTATCTGTTGTATTCCAGTATCTTTCCAGAGTAAGATAAACATTTTTTAGCTGTACTGATATCCTTGAAGGTATTTTATGGCATATGATTTTTCATAAAAAGAACAACAAAGAGAAAGGTGAAGCGTAAATGACCAACTTTGTCTGTTTGTTCAAGCTGAGAAACTGTTTTATGATTCAACATTTCTAATGAGCTTCGGGATAGGCTGTGCATAATTAACCCAACAGAGCTGGCAAGCCAGAACGGATTGGGGGCGTGCCTCTTCTCGGGCTTTTACGGGAAAGCGTGAACACGGTTTTCCTGAGCACAAAACTGCCTTTTTCACAAGAAGGCTAAACGAAACCGAAACTGCAAACACCGGTGCACAAAATAGAGACAAGTAGTGGGCGGGGCAATAATTATCTATCTATCTATCTATCTATCTATCTATCTATCTATCTATCTATCTATCTATCTATCTATCTATCTATCTATCTATCTATCTATCTATCTATCTATCTATCTATCTATCTATCTATCTATCTATCTATCTATCTATCTATCTATCTATCTATCTATCTATCTATCTATCTATCTATCTATCTATCTATCTATCTATCTATCTATCTATCTATCTATCTACCTACAACAGGTCCTGCATTCCTACCATGATGTCAACATGTTTCATGACTCCAAGGCTGTGAACATACTGTGTTATTTCTCAGGAGTATTACTTGATGCTCATTCAGCAATTACAACATGAGCAGACTGCAGGCGTCATCAGCAGCTGGAACTAACCTCCACGTGTCGCCCCCTGGTGGAGTCACAGCTTAGCTTGAAACCAAAACAGGCTATTTCACTAGCAAACAAAGTCTTACAGGAGCAAGAATGTAGGCTTGAGTTCAAGTCATCCTAATGTAGCTCAATTATGAAAAATGATAATAACTGGCATTTTATTAATCAGGGTTCATTGTTTATTATAACTCACAGTCCGACACTTATCTGTTGGTGTTTCTTTAATGTAGAGACAAAAAAACAAAAACAAAAAAAAACTAAATAGTTTACCATTTTACCTTGTTCTGTCTGACCACAAAGAATAGGCAATATAGACCTAGAATTTTATCATGACGTTTTTGTCTATTTAATGCACTGACAAATAGTCTTTTTGGCAATAAAAGGCAGGGATTACTTATTATTGGGCCATTCGTATGCAAAGTAATTCAAAGTGCTTTAGATGAAATTACAAAGTTAGACCTACAAACAGTCAGAGCCCCACAAAAACAAAGACTGCTCAGCTGTCACACAAATTATACCCCTGGCAGATTTAGATTTAATATTATTCCATTAAACCAAAAGGCTGTGAGGAAATGAGGCAGACACTTGCCAAGAGACATTAAAACAGTCTAAAAGGAGTACTATTAAAAATAAAACACTGTTTTTATTTACATTACAAATAGAACTTCAAACTATTTATACATTACTCAATAATTAATGATTTTTATAACTGCTGACCAGCTTCTTGCATGTCCCTGCAGGTATTTTAACAATTTATCTATGGCGATGAGCACCAAGTGTTTGAGGTTGGAAGACCTCCTTGCCATCACCCTAATCTGGAGTTTCCATCACAGATTCTTCCATCAGTTTAAAGTCAGGACTCTGCTACTCCAAGACTATATTAGGTCTATATTCCTTCCAGTCAAAAGAAACATGTTAGTCAAATTAAAATATTACTTTAAACCTAAATCTGCCAGGGGTATGAATAATCTGTGGCTCAACTGTACATTCAGTTGTGCAACTGTAGTACTAAATAGTCCATCACCAATGCATTCAATTGTATTTTGAAATGTGAACTAAGCAATTGCTGCTCTCATCCAATTAGCAGTGGCAGAAGTAGAAATCCCCATTGTCCCTACAGTCTTGGGATTACAAATGATCATTTAGAGTTTGTTGCTATTATCACAGGATGACAAATTTGTTTTATGATATCTGTCTTCTCTCTATCGCTGCCGTCAGATAAGATAAGAGCAGTCATGTTTGGTTTTACTTAGACTGCAGCTGTAAAATTTAAATGTCCTAAAGACCTGTATTAGTGTTATTCTTTCTAGATGAAAGAGAGAGAATAAAATCAACAAACATGAGTACAATGCCTTGCCAAACCTGGGTCAACCTGCACTGGTATCCATAGACAATTTGTCACATGTAACATATGATATCCTGAGAGAATTTATAAGAAGTGATTAAATAGTGTAAGTATAGCGGTGCTCAGAACAAACCAGATTGAATTAGTAGATTAGTGTTGTTTGACCCAGGCTATGCCCAGCCATGTTAAGAGGGGAGCCGTTGTGGGAAAGATCAGGGCCGGGTAAATCTAACCCAGATGCTGACTGATTCCTCCGGGTCTGGCTGTAATATGAATGCAGAGAGGGAGAAGAAAACGTCTTGAGACGGCCTCTTAATGGCCTTGGAGGGGGTCCCACTACTGTATCTAGTCTGGGAGAAAGAAAAGACACTTAACGTGCACATAGATAAACAGAGACACTCTGGTTAGGTGAGATTTCTGAGAAAAGAGTTCTTTCTTTGATGAAGCGATCGGCAGCTGAAAAAAAAAAGCCTTTTCTGTTCTACCACAGCAGGCTAAATGGGAGACGTTTGTAAAATTCTACAAAGAAGTGTGTGCTTTGGTCAGATTACACTAAAATAACACTGTAAAAATAAACACCTTTAAAGAAAGAATCAGAATATTTCAGAATTCAAATCTAAACCCATGGTGTGGGTGTTTCCTGACCTGGTCTGAAGGCTCTTGATGCGGCAGAGCATGTCCAGGTGTCCAGCCGAGTACTGCTCGATCACATCCTTCACATCATACGGGCGCAGAGTCTCCTTGAACTTCTTCTTAGCCACGTGAAACTTCATGATCCTGCACAAACACAGAGAATCAAGACAAACGTGGACTCATACTTTTTCTTTAGAGTGTGCTGAGATGACAGGTTTATTAACTCGGGTCTGTGTACATAAGTCTGATGAGATTAACTGAGAGGTATAACTGGGGAATACGCGAGAGAAGAGGACTAAAATATGAAACAGATTTGATGGGATGCAACTCTTAAAACAAACCAGTAGATGGTGGTAGCAGCTTGAAAATCATACACTGGAAATCCTTTTCCATTTTTTTTGTCACAATTAACTTTCTGGGTTAGATTAGGAACATGCAATGAAGACTAAAATGTTTCATAACCTTAACAGTTTTGACATTAAAGCTTCAATTCCACCGACATGTTTCTTCTGACTGGAACTAACCTTAATGTTTTGGAGTGGCCACCCAGAGTCCTGACCTAAATCTGATAGAGCAGCAGTGGGGGGAGCTAGTGATTAGGGTGATGGTAAGGAGGTCTTCCAACCTCAAAGACTTGGAGCTCATCACCAAAGGTAAGTTGTCAAAATACCAGTGGAAACATGCAATAAGATATTCGGCAGTAATAGGAATGGTTTGATTGCCATAATGCTGATAAACATTTTCACAGTGATTATTGAGAAGGTTTATGAACCATTTTGACAAAACATTTTCCAAATAAAATGTAAGGGAACAGATTTTTTTTAAACCCAATGCTTTTTTCTCATTGTTCATGTATCTTTTGAAAGATGAATGTCATCTTCTTGGTTGATAAAAAAAAGTTTAAATCTAAATCTGCCAAGGATGTGAATAATTTTGGGGTTAGCTATATAAATCTCTCCAGAGTTTCTGAGTGGTAACTAATGTTAGTCTTCTGTAAATTTCACAACAGCTAAAAAGTATCGCCTCAAATTCAAAATACTACTTCCATGTGTTTGTTGAAAGGAGGCACTGATGGGTGAACAATATTGACGTAGGAAATAAAATCTATGTTCTTTCTTGATTTAAATTCCCCGTTGGGTTCTGCTTATTTCCAGGTGTCTGTTTGGCTCACAGTTTTAATGGAAACACCCTGAGACAGCGGACCCGCTGCAATAACAGACCCGGCTGGGGACGGGGTGTCCAGTCCTAAACCTGAAACCCTGGGAAAGAGCTGGCTTCTGGCAAACTCTGGAGGAGACCTGCTGAGTGGAAGTTAGATGGTAGAGGTACAGCATCTCTGGATCTGTTTCTCAAAGTTAAGGAGAATCAAAGGACTTCAGTGATGTCGCTTGGAAAAAGACACATTTTCAAAGGTAAAACTTGTAACTTGTTCTCCCAGACAAATAACGGAGATGGAGCCGTCTAAATAAAACATCTCGTAAAGCTTGTTCTATTGCTCTCCGGTGCTTAATTTGACACTAAGTGTTGACTGTGAGCACAGTCTCTAGTGGTCAGTGGTCAACAAGTGCACCCGGATAGTTCTGCAGCTATGCAGTGAGAGTTTCTGTCCTCATCATCCTTTTGCTGTTTGCTTTTTCTTGAACAACTGCGCTAAGAAAATACGTCAGTTATATTTGTATTACCATCAATAACGAGGGGAAGAAATCACATTAAACCTCGTACACTTAATTCAAGTCACAACCCTGAGATGAATCATGACTACAATAATGTAACAGCAAGAACCTAGTATTATTTCAAACCAGAATAGTTATTAAGCTTACATCTGAAAACATAATACAAAAAAACATGAAACAAGTTAAACAACAGTGACAATTTGAACAACAACAAAACAGACTATTAAGCAGAAAATTAGCTCAGACTTTTTAGTCTATATGCCGCTTCACCTGTTTTTTCTTCTATGTTACAACCACAAATGTAAAAGTATCTTATACAGATTTTAGCTGATAGACCAACATAAAAGAGAAAGGGGGTAAAAAAATATACTAAAATATACAGGATGTTTTTTGTTTTTTTACAATTTTGTGTTTCATACATAACTCTATACACTTTTGAATCACAGTTTTGATGTCTTCCCTAGGTATTTGCAATGTAAAAAGTGACAATGATAAGGAAAATCCATTGAATGACAAATGTGAGTTCCAACTTTATAAATAATTTGAAAAACTCTGTGAAAATGCGAAATGAGTGTGAACAGTTCTGCAGGATATGGTATGAACGGGGTTTTCCAACAGTAATGCCAGCAGTTAAATGCAGGTGCTTTGATCATCCTACGGTGGTTTTGAGGAACCTTCAGTAAGGTGAAAGTAGAAGATTAAAAAAAACACCTTTCTCTATCGATGGGTTAAACCTGACCATTCTTTTATGTCCAAAAAAAAAATGACAGAATGTAAAGAAACAGAGGACGAAATGAATCATTCGGTGCCATTTGATGAAACATTTGCTGGCAGGGCGTCTGTACCATCGCGAGAGAGCAGGATCTGATAAAACACACATTTACTCATACATTCATATGAACATTGAACTGCGCCCAGTAAAAGCTTGGATACCAGCAGGTCATTCCTTGGGTAAAGGACGAAACCCTGTGAAATCTATTTCCAAAGGTGTTACTTGATCCTCACAAAGGAATGTGGGTCTTCTTCTAAATGTATAGGTAAACAATTAATTTAGCAAGTCGTGGACACAAAAAAGCTTTATGCAGATAGTAAGACACAACCTTAAATGAAGCTGTCCTCCAGCAAATGTTAGCAGACATTTAGATCCAGATACTAAGAGGACAAGGTCAATCTCTTTCAAGGAGCCTCATTTCAAGCATACTCTTGTGTGTATTTGCAGCTGACCTGACAGCTCTGATGACCGCCTTTAAGGGAGCTGAAAGATCCTCCACAGTCACGTCACAATGGCAACCTTTCTCATCAAAGGAATCATCTGTGGTCATGCCTGTATCCACTGCAAGAGACAGGAGCATTGATTCACCATGAAAAAAATCATTTCCAGTCTTAAAACTAATAAAACACTTTCTTCAATCCCTACAGGAGAAGTACAGGTGTACATACTATTTGGCTTAGGAAGCTTTACAGAATCACTGTAAAGCTTCATCACATAAGTTTCACTTCCTTTGGAGGCTGTTCTGGGATTATACTCAGGTGTTGGTCATTTCTGAGTGTCATTTGAACCCTTAATGGAAATAAGCTTTACTGAAACAAACAACACTGATTTGCCAAAAGGGAAATGTGCTGAAAATCTTTCTTCTCTGTCAGCTCTTTAGTGAGCATGATTTGAGAGAACCGTTAAGATGCTGTATTATGTAATTACTTTCCCCGCATGGTTTTATTTCTACAAACTCTTCCAATAATCCGGGCCGATTTATTTGTAGGTTTCCAGTAACACAGAAAGAAAGAGCTCTGTATCTTTGTGCTGCTGTTTTTTTCTGTTTACACCCAGGAACATTTTTTTATACATTTGTATACTGTCAACTTTGGTTGTTAGAAAGAAATCAGAGTGAGTTTAAACTCGGCTGATGAGAGCTTTACAAACATCCGAATCGGGGAAATGAAGCTACTTACACATGTCCTTACACAGTCATATTCAATAAATTAGAATATCATTGAAAAGTTCATGCATTTCAGTATATAGATGAACACCGATGATGGTTTAAAGCCTTTATTTTTGTTGACTCCCCCCACTTCCACAGCATTTAACATGGGAATATTGCATCACACCAAAAAATGAATAAATAAAGCTGCATCTTGAATGCAGAAATGGTGGATTAATGACAAGTATGTTTAATGTCGCCGTAAAGGTTGTTTGTTTTTGTTTTTTCAAAAGGTAATTTTAATCTTACAAACAAACCTCTAAGAAAATCATATTCTAATTTATTGGTACATGACTGTGCATTCTCATTTGTTGGTTATAAAACGTTTTCTTTTCCTGTTTAGCTAACTTGAGAAGCAGAGGAAGTTTTACTTTGTTTTAGCTGTAAAAGAAGTTGTTGAACCACTGCATAACCAATCCACATAAATGGTATTTTTATGGCAGAACACCTCAAAACCACAATTTTATACAGAAGTATATTTGCTAAACTATACAACTAATTTTGATATAAAGTAAACCAAAGTACTCTAAAGTAAACTAAACTATATGGTTGTATTAACCAATTCTTATATTGAATGATTACAGCACCATTCATGAAAAAATTTGATTGATGGATTCTTCCAAATCAATTACAAGAGTGATTGTTTTATACAATCCACAATCAAAAGCTCCTTGACTTGCAGGTAGAGCGTTGACTCTTTACCAAACAATAGAAATATGTTAATTTTTTTAATAAGAACAGATTTTTTAGCTTTAGCAAACTCTTGGTCAAAGCCTTTATTTCCCTAATCTGAACTTCGGTTTGCACTCAGGAGCACCCTGAGTGCTCCTATAGTTGCACTAAGATAAAGATGCACTTGTTCATGTCACAGTTATTTGGAGCAATGATTTGTTGGTAACAGCAGTGTGCTTAAACTTCCCAAGTTTTAACTCCAAATATCCAATGACTTTGTACTGGTAAAAATCTAATTTGAACAACTTAGCTGTACTTATTGTTCAACTTGGCTGGGATCACAAACCAGAAGACAATCATCTCCAAAATAAAGCAATAAATCAAATTTGAAGCATAACCTGGAGGCCTCCATGCTGCTTATGGGACATATTTTGTCAGAAACGTAGAGCAACATGAACTGTTGTCTGTTATTTAGCAGTGATAAATGTGAACATGTGCTTTCTTCACATATCATTGAAGTGACCCATATGCATTGACAAATCACTGAAACACAGATTTTAATATGTACATAAAGAGTAAGGCATCAGGTCAGTGCTCTTGTAATGATAATTTATGTTACATAACAAATCATGGTTTAATTATTAAACAACAAAACTCTACATAAAGTGTATGTGTATTATATATATATGCAAATCAAGTGAGATGTCCTAAATGAAGAACTTTAAAGAGTATCTAAAACCAAAATTTACTTTTTTTGCAGATAAACTGCATAAATTAAGGGTACTCTCTTTATGTCACTGTGCAAATCTTGACATTTTTGCACAAACTTGTTTAATCCTGCAATATACGGCTTAAAACCGTCTTAGCGCTGACTTCTGTGAGTTGAAACGTGGCTAATGCCGTTAGATTTGGTACATGTCTATGTCACAGCCCTGCCTTCAGGTGTAAAACCATCTCCCTCAGACACATGCCCCTGTAGCGAGTCAGGAGTTGGGATTGTGAGCATTGAGAGCCTTGATGGATAGCGTTTAGCATTTGTTTCTGCTTTGAATGTTAGCCCATGTTAGCAATGACACTGTAATAAGGTAGCAGCTTGACAAAGCCATGATACCAATTATTTTACATCCAAGTAGTATGCAGTCCTTACTATACACACACACATAAATTTCAAAGTAATGGTATCGGTATGGTATCGGTATCGGCCGATACTGCACAGCCAGGTATCGGGTATCGGTATTGGGGTCAAAAAATGGCATCGGCGCAACACTACTGTTAACATCACTTTACCACATACGAAACTGCACCCATTTTGTCCTCCACTGCCTCTGCAGCGTCAGCTTCGGGCATATGCAGAGTTTTCTGGGGGCGGGGTTTGGCTTTTTCATTGGGATGAGTTACACTTTAAATATGTTTTTACCCAGTATGCCAACTTTGGACAGAAATTGATTGGTGACCTGGATCGGCCAGTTTCCATCCTGACCTCCACTAACTGGTGACAGGACATTTGGAAAATCAAGGCAAGTTTATATATATTTAGCACTTTTCAGGAACAAGAAGAAGTGCTGTACATAAAAATGTACATGAAACTCAAAAACCCTATATTTTACTGATTAGGATGCAAATATAGGCTCTCATGCTAATCACAACACCAGGTGTGGAAGTTGGCTGATGGAAGGAGCCTCAAATTTAGTGATTTTCAGTTTCAGCAAAGCATTTCAAATTCAAGACAGAGAAAAAAACAGACATACATAGTAGCTGCTGAAATAAACTGTTTTTGATAGGCTGCTACAGCAGAGAGCTTAACTTTGGGTTGGAGGGGATGGCCCATATTTTTATGTAGTGAGTTATTTATTTGCTTCTTATGGCTGAAAGTAATAAAGTAAAGTTGCTCTGATGGATCCTTTTAAGCTTTTAGTCTCTTTCACAGGTGACGTGATCGTGCCTTTGCTCTTACTATAACTAATCGATGTCTGCTCATGGTAGGATGGCAGCAAGAACTAATTCAAATGGGGTTATTCTAATTTTGAAGGAGATATCACAGTTGTCTTCAATCAATATTGGCAATCCATTGATGGAAAACTGGCAACAAGTTTTGAACCAATGCTTCTCTGATTTCAAATCAGCAGTCTTGTTCACCAAGTTCCTTAATATTTTAACAATAAAATATTTCAAAATGGAAATACATCACTTAAAGTTCAAAATCGTTTCAGTGATGTCACAGAGTCTAGTGCTTTATTGAAAATTTAAAGCACATTGTTGTGTTGCTGCTGTAGGAAAAAAGAATCCAGGTCAGTATAAATTTGCTTGGTGCCGTGCTCACCATCTGGAACAGCAGTGCGGTTCTGACTCTTCAGCCTCAGCGATGGCCTAAAGCGTGTCCGATCATTGAAGCTCCAGCTTTTCTGCACTTTGGCGGGGCTCCCGCCCAACAGCTCACTACTGCCCACCACCTCGTTGCCAGGGGAACAGCGTTGGCGGTCATTGATGGATGTCTGCCTATTCTTCATGCTCTGACCTCGAGGACTCGCCATCCGGACTCGCTCCTTAAAGCTTAGCTTTTGACTGAGGAGACGGATGGAAAAAAAAGAGGAGAAAGCAGGTGAGCTGATACATTGAGAGAGTTAAGCGACGGAAAGATGGAGGTGACTGAAAAGTGTATGGAGATAAGAAAAGATAGAAACAATGGATGCAGTCAACAACAATTTCTCCTCCGACAATAGTGAAAAAGGTTTAGACCACAGACAAAGAGCAGAGTTGTCATCTATTGCCTCTGAATAAACCCCATCAATCCAACTGACTGGCCCAAAATGCTACAGCACAGCCCAACTGGCCGCCAAGCCACCAAAAAAGAAATTAAAACCCCTCATCGCTGGATCCTGAGGTGCTGTAAAGCAATTCCACTCAATCAGCTGATAATGTGGTCATCTATTCTTTTCTCAAAACAGACCTAATGAGATTTTTAAAGGTGATATGTAAAGCACGGTGACGTTAATACATCACCACCACATTCAATTTGAGTCCAAATGACACAATATTTAGAGAAGCTTGTTAAAACCTCACTATGATTTACTTGTATGCATTTTTTTTCTCTTCAAAACTTGGTTCTATCCACTGATTGTTTTGCCAAAAAAATAAAGGAGCTCTAAATCAAACAAATTACATGGCTACATTTTTTTCTCTCTTTTTCTATTAATGTTGTGTTGAAATTATATTACAAATACCAATGTTCAATTATTGCTGCCAGTCTTTTTTTTTTTCCCATCACTCAGTTAATGTTTCACCACTCAAAATAAAAAGCACATAGCATCAGCAGCTTTTGAAACAGAACTATTTTTTTTCCACATTAGGTTCACATATTTAGTAATTTGGAAGAGTGTGAATGCAAAACATGAGTCATACCGCACTTAATGAATAGAGGCCAGCATGCAATGCAGCAGACCATAAACAAAGAGATATGCACATATCCAGGACCAGTTCTGCAGCTGTGGCTAGAAGAAACACTGATCATTAGCACCCATGTTGTTATTTGGGGGTTCTAATGATTCCTTCCAGCTGTCTTTTCCAGAGTGGAATGATTGTGAAACATACAATAGTTGGGATTTAAAATAAGAAGACCTGTTAGCCTAAGTTAACTGAAACAGTATGCAAACTGTCAAGCATGATGGTGGAGGCATCATGCTGTGGAGTTGTTTCATTGCCAGTGCCACTATTAAAATGCATACTGGAATAAGTAAGGACTAGATATTCTACCTTCTCCCCTTGTGCTAGATGAACTGGAGTGTTGATCTGCTCTGTAAGGATCAGAGCTGGTGATCCCCCTTCTTGGAACCGGCCCCTCTGCCTATTTAGTGTGATCAGCGTTCTCACAGCTGAGAACACCAGTGTGCTTCTCCCGCTTCCAGCCCACAACCTCCCTCTCACCAGCTTTACTCCACAACACAGCTATAACCTGCTTCTGCATCTGTCACAGTGCCTTCTAATCCCGTCACACCACAGTCAAGGCTGGGAGAAGGTGGCATCCAGTTTCACATATGCAGCAGTGACTCCAGCAGCTCCACCACGTCAACATCATCGCCCATCACATGCATTTTGGATCCACCCGGGGGAGCACCTAAGGAATTATTCTTTTAAGATTAAGTTGCTGCAAGACCATGCTCCTCTTCATCCTCCTCCAGGCTTCATGGGAAATTGGTAGAGCTGGAGGGAGATTATGAAGTGGCATCAGATGCTTATAACCAGGGGCTGCCTTCTCCGCTCACACCACAGCCGCCGGGGGTCACCTACATGCCTTAGACTCATCCAGTGAGGGTCAGCCGGACTCAGACTTCAACTTTAGTTATAGATGGACAGTTGCATGTCGCAGAAAGTCCAAGCACCTGCTCAGTGTCACCTTTGAGCTTCAAGACCAGCCCATCATCTTCTACACCTCCAGTCCACATTCATGAGTTCACAGAAGAGGGAGTCCAGGTGGACTGAACAGGGTGTGCAAAAGAACCCACTTTATGTCTATGTTCTAGAGTTCATAGAGGAGGAGTGCAGGTGGTGCCACCTCCAGTCCATGTTCCTGAGTTCACAAAGGAGAGTCTAAGCGAACCCAACTCCAATTCACATTCCTGAGTGCAGAGAGGAGGGAGTCCACATAGGCCTGGCTCCTGTCCAGGTTCCAGAGTTCTCCAATGAGGACGTCCAGGTGGACATACCTTCTGTCCAGTTGCTGGAGAGTTTCAACAAGGGGATTCAGGTGGGAGCCCCTTCTGTCCCAGAGGTTTGGTGAGAACTTTCTGCAGGTTAAGCACCCAGGGCCTCAACATAACTCCAAGTGCCCAGAGCTCCACCATGATTTCAAGCTTCCTAAGCTTCTGCATGTGTTCCCCTTTCCAGAGCTTCTGTGTGGATTTAAGTCTGTGATGTCAGAGCACACCAGATGCCAAGCTCCGGGTCATGTCTGATGCCAGGCTCTGCCCAGAGACCAACTCTGCTAAGGTCAAGCAAGGAGTCAGCCCTACCAAGCAGTGACAGTTCTTCATGGTAAATGGACTGAACTTATATAGCTCTTTTCCAGTCTGACCACCTAAAGCGCTGTACACTATAGCCACATTCACCCAATTGCTCTCACTAACGCACACACATTCATTCACCGAGACACAGCTCGGTAGGCAAATTGGGGTTAAGTGCCATCGACATGTGGCAAGGAGAAGCTGGGATCGATTCTGATTGCCAGACGACTACTCAACCCATGAAGCCACAGTCACCTCTGCCTTTGCTTGAGGCGTCATCAGCCTCCAAAGTTCCTGCACCTGCCCTACTGGCCTCCAGGATCCCTGTGCCTGTGCCGCCAGCCTCAAAGGTTCTTGGACCTGCACTACCAGGCTCCTGACCCCCGTGTCTACCTGGGATGACCACTGGATCACCCACCTAAACTCTCTGTCCACCTTGGATAACATCCAGGTTGCCCAGCTGAACTCTGCTTTTTTGTTTTTTTGTATTGTGCCCTCCTTCCAAGCCTCCCTCCGAGTTGATTTTTGTTTTTAGTTTTTATGTGTCTGGAATCCGCCCTTAATTAGGGGTTACTGTTATTTTTCTGGCCCGGCTGTGCGCTCCCTCACTGTCTTCCTGCGCCTTGTTATCTTTGTACTCTGGTGCACCTGTTATCCTCCTCCTACAGCAGCACAATTAGGCTGATATCATTCACATGTTAACCTGAATACTGGGTTTTCACAGCCTCATGTTTCCAGATGATTGAAAACCATAGAAGTTCAGCGTTTCTTGCCTACCTAGCCAAGTTCTTGATCTAGTTTCTTGTTTTCTGGATTTTCTCATCTTGCCTTGTTGTCATCAAACATCTCTAATCGGCTCTCTATTATCTGGACATGACCTGGACTGTTTTCACAACCCTGTTCCTTAGACCTGGTAAACTGTCAGCCTTCATCTGCCTGTTTGGGTATGAACCTAAGCCAGACTCACAGATCTATCTTCATTCTCTGCTGAACTTTATTATTAATAAATCTTTTAAACTCACACTGTCTCTGGCTTGATTATTGAGTTTTCCAATTTAATAGGACATTACAATCCTGTATACCTTAGTTGTAATAAGAAGTTATTTGGAATATGGTTGTATATTTACTATTTACAATAAGACTGTCCATTCTTTTCCTGTGAAATCAACAAGACTGTTTTTCTCCACTGAATACCTTGTGTTTTTCAGGCTATTCTCTGTAAACCCAAAAGATGGTTGTGCCTGAAATTCCCAGTAGATCAGCAGTTTCTGAAATACTGTCAAATATTACATTACGTTTTACAAATATTATAAGTATTGCTATTGTCATCCTGTCTGGCAATGGCAATCATGTCCCATTCAAAGTCAGTTAAATCCCCTTTCTGCCCCATTCTACAGATTGGTTTTACTCAAGTTGTCTTCACCACGGGTCATTTCGAAAATATTAAAATGTGTTCTGATGGGGGTCATTTGAAAGATTAAAAGTTCCTTTTAAATTTATGAAACCTTTAGGCAGATATAACACAGACTTTTCATTAAGCCTACATTTATGGATGAAAATATTTTTTTATAGGTCTGATGTGATATCCCAACCTTAAAAGTCCTGTTTCGATTAGCTGTAAGCATAAAATCCTTATAATTAACAGAAAAAGACCTATATAACATCTTGCAGTAAGTAAATTGAGATATTGAGATAAATGAATGTTTCAATAATGTTTGCATGTATTGAATATGATGGTGTATAGATGGCAAAAACATAATTTTTAATCTGTCTAAAAAAATACACAATAAATTCAAACTTGTGCAACCAATTCTTGTTTCTATATAACTGTTTGTTTAATAACCATTCCACTATGGAAAAAAGAATAGCACAAATAAAAAATTGAAAACACACTAAACAGATTGACATTCATGGCATGATGGGCGTATGTCAACATCATAACTGCATGATGAACGCCTTGCATCAACTAAACTACCTCACTATCTCAGTTTCAACAGATTAATAGCAATAAGATTTCTCAAATCGCTAAAACTGAAAAGAAGGGAAGCTGCAGTAAACCAGAATGCATGCTGTAACAATAGTGAGCTGAAGTGATCGTGGATTTACACATAATTGATCATTACAGTTAAGAAACAGCATCCAGCTCCATGAATTGCTTCATTTTATTACAACAAGGTAACAGCTGCATTAAGATGCTCAGAGGTGAACTTATAGTTGCTCATGCAGAAATTATGAAGAAATGGATGGGGCTTCCAAATTCTGAACAATGGTTTCCAGCATTGGGTTGCTCTCACTTCTTTATATTTTGCTTACCACGAGCCAGATGTTCATGTAACTCTTAAAAGGGGTCTTCTTTTACCACTTTTTGAAAGTCTTTCAGGTCTGTTTGTTCAAGAATGCCTGTGTGCACATTCACAGCAGCCTCACTAGGTCAAAGAAAACTACATTTGGAAATTTTATGTAGGGATTTTTTCTGTTTTTGTTGTAGTTTTTTGTGCCGATTGTGCAACCTTCAATGATGTAAGGACACTGATCTACAACTTATTTTGTAGGAGACGTTGCCTGACTTACTGCTAAAGAGGCAGCCAGCTGACCAAGCTAACACATCTGTTCTAATTGTAACGTGAGCTTTGTTGTCTCAACCCATCAACTAGAGTCCAATATGGGTCTCTGTTGACATTTAAGTGCAGCATAGATTTTTGGCACAATATTTAGGTAATCGTCGATTTGTATAAAAGCAGTCCCTAAACTGTATCCCACTTGTCCAATAAGTTAAAAAAATGTGGTGACAAAAATGAACACTGAAACCAGACAACCCTGAAGAACTCGTACATCCCCCAAAATAGTACCTGAATCAGCAATAGCTGCAAGGGAAGTTAGGGGAGAGAACTGAGAGGGGTGAAGGAGTTAACTCACTTAGCAATATTTCTCCTAGTTTACATATGAATATTTTTCTGTGTGTTGAGAGAAGACATCCATATATTTGCACTGGAACAAGCACTCAGTTGGAAGCATTAAAAACCTCAGAGGTGTTAATGAAACAATTGCTGCTCTGGCTCCCATTGGCCAGAGCAGCAATTGGTTGCTATGGTCACTGAACGCAAACTGAGAGACACTGTTTACCAAAGAGTTACGCGATTCTCTTAAGCAAATCCTCCTGCTGTTTGAGAACTGACAGATACAGTAAGTGCTGTTCCTCTTCCAACTGCTCTTTGATCACTTAATATCTTAACGAAGACTCGTCTTCATCAAAATCTTCCAAACAGAGAGAAGGTACAGCTGTCCTGTCTATTGTCAGGTCGTTGTTTATTTGCTTTCCTATTTCCTAAAAGACATGACTTGTCAGATACAAAATATCCTTTGCAGAGGGTTTATGGGCTCCGACACTTCAATTGTCCTCCAATTGTCCGCTTTCCTTTATGAACACACAATGCAACATTTGCTGCTTGGCCAGGCAGAAGTAACACTGTGAAAGACCTTCAAAAATCCTGGACAACTTTTGATTAAGACCACGATTAAACGATTACAAAAAAAACTCTGGCTCTATTAAAAGAAAGTAGGTGAGAGCTGTTTTGAAGCTTTTGCACCGTGCTGTTAATGACAAAAGGTGTGCATGTTAATTAAAATGTACATAAAATAAAGGGGAATTTAGATTTTGACTTTAAAGCTTTATTATTGCTGTGAAATCAGCTTTTAAGTTTTAAATTATAAAAGGATGAGAAGAATCATTCTGCGATGTCCTAAAACATCTGGTTTCGATGTAATTCCCCTTTAATTTGCAACTTAGAAGCAAGGTCTCGTCTACATTCAGCAAGCAGCAGGCAGAAGAAGCCGTCTCAGGCACAACCTTTTAGAGGTTAAGAGGGACCAAGGGGGTTTTCATGAGGAAGGTTGGTTTTATTTGTTCTCCTTCATGCTATTAGTCAGTCGTTCACAGATGGGATACTTGGCTGAGGCCGGGGCAGAGAAGATGCTACTGTAAGTACCTCCTATATTTCCGAGAACACTTTCTGAAGAGTCCCCCATTAGTTGCCCCTTTACTAAAGGAGAGACAGAATAAAAAAAGAGAAGGGAGAGGAAAGGGGTAAAGAGGAAGAGGTGAAGAGGAACTGAGGTGAACAGGGTCAAAGTCTTTAGTTTCAGGACTGACTCACGCAACACCCACATAAGGGCAGAGGACACGTTTCAAAGAGGAAAGGATAAACAGGGCAGAGGCATACCCACCTGAGCTCAGCCTCTCATGTTGGGATGAAATACATGAAATATGTGCTTTCCTGACATAGAATTCAGCCAAAGCTGTTTGGACTTTTCTTTTACTTTTTAAAAGTAAAAAAAAAGTTTATATCCCAGGTGTGCTCTGTTTTTTTTTTGTTTTTTTGTTTTTTGTTTTTTAAACACAGCAGCTGCTCAATCTACAGTTCAGCACGGTTTTTTATTTATGTGGTTGACCTCACATAAAGTAGTGGATAGTTGTGAAGTGGAAAGAAAATCTATGTGTTTTTTTTTTAAATAATGTGACACACTGGTTTTCAGTCCTCTTTCCTCTAATCCCTCTGCCTTCAGAAGGGAGCTGATTAGTACATTAGAATCCAATTGTGTTACATGTATTCTCAGTTTAAGTCCAGCTTTCTGTAAAGGCCTCAGAGGTTGGTCAGTTGGTGGAGATACAGTATCATGAAGACCAAGGAACACAGCAGACAGATCACTGGTAACGTGATAAAGAATGAATGAATAATTCATTTCAGACAATCTATCAAAAATATTACATTTAACACATCCAAACATTATGTATAAATAATGTTTTATTCATCATTAGTTATATTGTGTGTATAATGTAGCGACTGTGTCTGAAAAGGCGTATGAAGAAGTTAACATTTATATTTAGAGGAGGAGCTAAGAGGTCCAAATCAACATGGGAGGAGCTGAACAGCTCTACAGCTCAGGTGGGATAATCTCTCAATAGCTGTTAGTTGAACTCCACTACTCTCAGCCTTATGAATGAATGTCAAGGTGAAAGTCATTGTTTTATCATTTGCGGTTTGCCACAAGTTATACTGCAGACACAGCAAAGACGTAGAAGAAGCTGCTATGGTCACAGGAGGGAAAAATATTAATTTCTTTGGCTTACATGCAAAAGGTTAGATTTGGTAGAAAAGGAACACATCCTGGTACATAATCCTGACTGCTTTTCTTTAACAAGGAGGGAGAAACTTTTCAAAGTGAAGGGAAATAAAAACCTGCTGAGGACTTGACACTGGAGTCAAGTTGTCCTTCCAACAGGAGCCTAGATAAACAACCAGAGCCACTTTAGAACGATAGTTTAAAGTCAGAATTTCGCTCCAAATCATGCACTATTGCTTTATTTGACTGTTGCATTAGATCCCCAATAAAATGAATCAAAGTTTGTGGCAAAACGTGAAGGAAATATTTGTCATATCTTGCAAGGCTCTGTGTCTCGAACAAATTACACACCGTCGGTCTGTCAAACAAAAAAAAACTGAAAAACACGTAGCGTTCGTGTTCAGTTTAGCTGGTTTTGGATTAAATGGGACATGTTTGAGAGCTTTGTCTGCTTAGTTTGGTATGAACGCTGTTATTTGAACCCGTTGCCAAGCAAATAGCTAAAAACTGGCTGCTTTTGGCGAAACAAAGCAGCCTGTCAGCCACAGCTTTGAACATCTACAGATAGCATCCAGATTAAAAGTACCAGAGACAAGTTCATCTCATGAATTGTTTATTAGTCACTGTTTTTTTCCCCCCACATCATACGGTTTGAGTTAAACTTAAGTGCACCACCAAATGCAAACAAGCTCAACATACCCCACCTGTCTACCCTCATAAACCAGAGAGTAAACTCGGTTATCCTTCATCTCACGCCGCCAACCTACAGCTCACTTACACACAGCTTGATATCCGCTGCGGCACTTTGCGGCGCGCCGAACGTTTTTTACCACCGCTGGTGTTTATAAGTCTGCTAAACGAACATCACAGGCCGTTTACCGCGGCACCTACCGCCGCCGCGCTGCCGAGAGTCGACAGTCTGTAAAAAAAACTGCAATAACGGCAAGCCTTTACGCGTTCCCTCGGCAAAAAGGGCAGCGCGGAGAAAAGAGAATGGTGTCATAAAAGTCTGCGTAATTACGATTTAACAAGTGTAAATTGGACTTGGCTGCAGCAAAGTTTCTGTGAAAGGGAAACATAATTACACTAAGTCGTTGGAGCAGGAGGATTTCAGGGGAATAGCTGGTGTGGAAGCAACAAAGCCTAATTAAATCCTATTTTGTGGAAGAATGAGAAGCACATTTGTTTGCGTGTTTGGCGGGGAGCACAAACCGATTCTTTTTTTTTTTTTTTAAAACTCGTACGTGTGTGGCTGTCTCCAGCTCCAACGCATATGAAGCTGCTGGCTCAACATGAGGGCCCCAAATGTTGACAAAGAAGCGCTGCACCATAAAAACTATACTAGCATAATTAAACTCACAAATCTCTCTCCGTCTTTTCAGCTTCCCTTGTTCTGAAATCCCGCATCTCCGACTCCCTCCCTCCCTTTTTCAGCTTTAGTCGGTCTCCTCTAGACTTGTGTTTGATGAGTTATATAAATACCATCTCAATGGAAAAAGTGTGTAATGGTACAGACATGGTACAGACTTCTGTCTTTGAAGGCATGTGAGAAAGAATAGGCACACACACACACACACACACACACACATCCTTTCCTTAATGTACGTAGTGAGGACCGGACCTTGACTTCCATTCATCTTCAAGCCTTTCTATGGCCTAACCCTAACCTTTACCCGTTTTTACCTAACCCTTACCCTACCCCTAAACCTACTTGACACCCTAGTACTAAACCTAACCCCTAGTCCAGAAAAAAAGTGAGGACCTTTTTCCGGTCCTCACTTTACTACTAAAAGAGCAAAAAATGTTCTCGCTCAGCTGCAAGTACAAGAACACACACACACACACACACACACACACACACACACACACACACACACACACACACACAGCAAAGACCCATCAATTTATTACTGATGAAGGGTCAAGATGAAAAGGGGGATAGATGAAGAACAGGAGAGAAAGATCACAAAACTGAAAAAGATAAACCTCAGCATAAGCAACGCAGCACAGGATAGTAGCACCCTGTATCTTCTGCTTTAAAACACATGTTGTGGCACTTAAACGTACTCTTCCCCTGTTTTCTAGGTGCATGTTCTTCAACAATACCCGGTTCAGTATATTGCACCCGAGAGCAGGAAGGAGCCATCTTATTTAAGTGTGTAAATAGAAAAACAAGACCTAAGCACATTTATTGAAATAAATCACCCTTTTCACTGTGTGTGTTGTAACACTGCAGTGTATCTTCCCTCAGTTTTACAAACGTTTGGTTTGTTTACTGTTCTATCTAGAGATGCAGAGAAAAATGCTTAGCAACCATAACTGTCTGATTTTCACCTTGATCGGCTCTGATTGGCAACCGGCTGGTTGGAAACTTTCACATCCGACTGCTTTTCGATCAGCGAATGCCGCCCTACACTCACTCTGACAACAACACTCTTCAGTGTGGAAGTTGGTTACTGGCATGAGATTCAAATTGAGCTTGTAACATATCGGGAGATGCCATTTAGGCTGTGAGAGAGAAGTAGACTTTTAGCAAGTAACAGGAAGGCCTCGTGTAACAGAATTAGCTTACTCTGTTTTATCTTTCGGAGCATTTAACCTCTATGTATCATGGAACATGCCTGATTTGGAAATGTTGGCAGGAAATCCCAGAGTTAAAAAAAATATCCATATGCTGTTTTCATAATTCTAGCAGCACTAACTGCACTAATTGCTAATAAAAGAAGCTGAACACAGTTTAAGATGTCAATGTTGTAATAGCGACCTGTCCAGGGTGTACCCCGCCTCTTGCCCAGTGAACGCTGGAGATAGGCACCAGCACCCCTCGTGACCCCATGAGGGATTAAGCGGGTCCGAAAATGGATGGATGGGTGGATGGTAAAATGTTTTAAAGTGATGAATCTCTCACAGACGTGACATGATGTCGACTTGGCTTGGCGGCTTACAGCAGGAAGGCCAGGATGAAATATTTGAAATGCTGTTCTTGTATTTTGGATTACAGTTCCTAAAGGAAAATCAAAATCAGCCAAAAATATAGACCGGCAGAAATCAGACGTCAACCACCAAGTTCTGATCAGTGCATCTGGAGTAATATTTTTTTTTTTTTTCTTTGTTTATTTGGTTGACAGTCTTTCTCTGAAATGAAAATGACACAATCATAAAACTAGATATTGCTTAATTCTTTGTGAGTCAATTAAAAAATATCCGACGGGAATTGTCAGCTGTTCATGTAAACGAATAACTAATTGTGAGTCTTCACAAAAATTTTAAAAACATGAGATAATTAAGTCAATAAATGTGCAAAGAGTCCCAAAAACACAGATGAAACAACGCCCAAAACGATGACATCAGCACACATCTGGGTTATACTGCATGTTCAGTGTCTGGAAAGTCTTTACAGGTGTGAGCTGAGAGTGATACAAACCTGTAGGTAGTCTCGCCCTGCTCTTTCCTTCAGTTAGTGGGATAAAAAGGAGGAGGAGACAAAGGGAGAGAAATCAATATTCAAGCAGAATAAAACTATACAGACGTCTCCATTAAGGGTTAGGGAAGGCATCCAGCCAAAACAACTTTACAGCCAGCTCTCATCAAAGCGCATGCAGGCTGTAGCCATGCACAGTAACGCTCCGCATCAGAACACAGAAAGACATGAAACTATGAAAGGATTCAGTATATGGGCTTCTTTATGTGTGTGTCGTCTGCTGCTTTGTAGGAGACGGACATAAACAAAAGTTTGTGAAATTTGGATAATTACACAACTGACCTCGTTGAGCATATGACTTAATTGACCGACAGTTAAAGTTTGATTAGCTATGAGCAACAGCTTTAACTTCATACACGGGCAACTTTTGCACATTTTGTCTTGTTAGAACCATAAATCCCGTTTTTTATTAGGATTTTCAGACTAGGGTCTCTGATGTGCCCAATTCAAAGTGCTGCAAAACTGTAAAGCTGACAGAATGCAATTCTTCGTAATATTGTGGGAATAAAAATCTGAAAAGCGTGGCATGTATTCAATACTTTGTAGGGCAACCATTTGCTGTGTTCTGGAGTTTAGTTTAGCTTTGAGCTAGATGCTAACACATGTTTCGATCTAAACTGCTCAGTTATTGCACTTGCCTGTATGCCTAAAGTTGTTCTCCTTCAGGAAGGTGATCCTCTGCATCATTCCACTTGTTCACAGCCTCTGACAGGTTTTCTACCAGGATTGGCCGCTATTAGCTACATTCTCCCTATCTTCCCATCAATTTTGACTACAGTCCCTGTTCCTGCTAAAAATAAGGCTCCTTATTTCTTGCCACTCTACCATAAAGCCCAGATTCATGGAGTGCATCACCAATAGTTGCCCTGTCAACAGATTGCCCCACCCGAGCTGGAGATCTCATGCAGCTTCTCCAAAGTTACGTGGGGCCTCTTGGTTGCTTCTCTGAGCCACAATCTTATTGCCTGACCTTTCCGTTTATGCGAGACTTACAGTGTTGTCATTGTTTCCCATCGTTTTAGATGATGGATAGAACAGAACCCTTGGGGTGTTGTTGTTTAGCCCCTGGTTTAAACTTCTTCACAACTTTCTCCCTGAGCTTTCTGCCGTGTCCCTTGGTCTCCATGATGTTGTTTTTTCACCAGTGTTTCATACCAAAACTTTGAGGCCTGAAGAGATGTCAAATTTAAAAAGGATGAATAAAACTGCAGGCCACACCTTTCAGATTTTAGGCTTTAAAACAAATGAGAAACCTTGCTTCATTATCCTTGGACTTTAATGTAATCCCTGTAAAATACACTGACGTTTGAAAGGATGTAATCGCAACAGATTAATACTTTATATGGGCACTGTACACACTGAAAGGGTACATTTTGAATCGATTAGTCTGCTCATTTAAACAAATTTTCTGGGGGGATACTTGATGTGCATGACGACCTAATTGTGTGCGCATTTTCATTGTTAAACATTTAAAATATGTGTTCAGCGTTATTAACTGAAACCCTGAAAACCTTGGGCCATTGATCAGCCTCTGAGTTAAAAGAATGTCTCAAGTTACATGTAAAAACAGCAACACAAGAATGGTTAGAACGTTTTACAATAAGCAGTCAGTCGAGCGCAGAAACAACATCAGCAGGGACAGACAGACTTTAGTTGAGGAGCAGGAAAGGATGAAAAGGGGCGAAACAGCAGCAGCCATGTTTGTAAGTCTGTGAGTTGTTACCTACTTGGCGGGGCTGCAGGTATGCAACGCCTTCAAATGAGGCTTCCAGGTAGCAATAGAAACCGAGTTCTCATCAGCAGCATAACTACGCCAGACACACTACGTGCAAAGTTGAAAGGATAAATGATGATAAAAGAAACAATTAATGGAATTCGGGAAGGAAAATAAAAATGGGGAAGGGGAGGGGGGGTGTTGGATAGTATAAAAGTTGGGCACAACATGAGAGAATAAGGTTGAGGGAGAACAAAAAGAAAAAAGAAAATCTTTGTTAGTTTTTTTTTTTTTTTTGGTAGTGCTGATGCAGTGTTGTTGGGTGGGGGTGGTGTTGGAGGGTGAGTGGGACGGTGATGGTGGTGCTGGTGGAGGGGATACATGCCTGAAGGGGGGGAGTGCGCTGTGGTAGTGATGCCAAGTGGCTCTGAGGTAGGGACGAGCGCCGTCGGTGGAGTACAGACGCCAAGCCGCCTGGGTGGGTGGAGGGAGTAGAGATGGACAGGATGCACACATTCATGTGTAACACGCAGACAAACACCACACACAAGGGCAAAAACACAAACACAGTGAGGAAAAGGAACGGAAACGAACGGAAACATTTGACACCCAGGAATGTAACCTGCTGGCAGCAAACCGGAGGTCCTGAATCTTCAGTAGGTCTTCTAAATAAGGAGCTTCGCAGATTTGACCAGCCAAAGAGGAAGTGATTTACTTGCTTCTCTTTCTGCTTTTTTTTGCCATGTCAAACACCCAGAGTTCATGATCAAACTAATTTGAAGCCAATCGGTGTACTTTTTTAAAAAGAAAACGTGGAATAAGTTTGCTTTATTGAAAAAAGTTGGATGCAATAAATGTTTAAAAAAATCAAACAACTCTGTTTGACTACAACATAGGATGTAGTTTTTTTGTCAATATTTGTAGATTTCTGTCTACTTCACACCTAAACAATCCAATCCGTTTGTTAGAAAAACCTGAAAAACATTAAACAGCAAACTGATGATGGGCCAATCGATTGGCCTCAATCATTTCGGATCGTCAAATAGTGAAAAACCCAATTTTTTTCTATTGTTTCTCCAACTTTCTTTTGATCTATAAACTCTGAATAAGAGGAAGTTCTCTGACAACCTTGTTTTGAGTTTAAGAACAGTCACATGTAGGACAAGAAAAAAAATGCTTTGCTGCGTCCCTAAATGTGGCATTTCAATAAGTTTCTGTTGTATACAAAACTACAAGCCCAATCAACTTGCTGCAAACTGTGTATTATTTTACAATTATATTTAATTTAATTATCAAATCTCACAAAATTTACTCAACGGCAGTTTTAATGTCTGAGTTTTTAATGTCCATCAAACAGAGATTTAAAGTTTTTATGAAAATTTGTCATATAGAAATGCATTTAAGTCAAATCCAGTTTTCTTTAAGAACTTAAATCAGTGGTCCGATATTTGTGGTCACTCTCTCTGTGTTCGAAAGCTGGATTTTCTGAGTCCCCAGTTGGAAAAAAACAAAAAGCCGGAGGCCGGCAAGCAACCCTGGGTTCTGTAACCATTATGACTGTGGACACAGAATACAGAGAAATTTGCTCATGTAGACCGTTTATTGTCACTTTCAATGGTCTACCAGTCACACATATAGTGCCCTAAAATATCTACTCGCGAATGTGTTCCTCTCAAAAATGTTGAAAAATATGTTGTCAAACAGCATATTTCATTGTTTTCTGACTTACAACCTGAACACTCAACTCAGTGTTACACAATTCCTGTCTTGTTTCTGAGAGAGTAGTCAATGGAAAATAGGCTTTTACTTTTACATTTTGGAAGATCAGCACGATTATCATCAGTAAGTACAAACAGCTGTCTCTGTGTTTAGTCCACAGAGAATACACTCTCGCCTTTCCATAAGATTCCCAAAAGGCTGCCAACATTTCCAAATCCAGCATGTTCCACGATATACAAAGGTTTAAAGATTAAAACGTAGCAGCTTTTCTGTGTTACACACAGCCTTCTTGGTATCTGCTGAAGTCTGCATTCACGTCAATTTGCTTGTCCATCAACGTAACAAAACGTTCTCCAAGGTCTGTGCAGAGAGCTCCTATCTGGGTACAAAATGAACTAAACTTCATGAAGGGCAGAGGAAATAAATGAACAGCATTGGACAAAGACTGGCTTACTGTTCTATTAGCCAAATCCCTAACCTCTCTCTGTGGAAAATACTGTTATTCATTTTCAAACAGCTCACTTTTACTGAAAAGCACAAACTTGGGGTCTACTTCCCACTGTAGCAACTTCCACACCAAAGAGTTCTGTTTTTTTTTTTTTTTACCAATATCCATTACTGCATGGGGTGTTCACTGACAGAAAAAGGATTGGATATTTAGGTTTCAAGCTAAAAGATGATGTGATTTCTACCATTTGGCAAATTCTTGGTGCGTACGTGCTCATGGCTCATAAGTTGTCAAAATCTGCCGGTCCAAAAAAAAAAAATCAGTATCTTTCTAACAACAACACAGCAACTCCAAGACTGCCACTAACACCACCTGCATTCCTTATTAGGACCGCTTCCTTCAAGCGTTAACCAGGACGTCCTTGAAGAAGAAATATTGTATCCCGATAAGATCTTGCTGACAATATCACGTCTTTATGAAACATTACTTGTAGATGCAATACTTAACGTGTGTTCTCAACAGGCCCAAATTAGAATAAAACGCTTATTTAAAACTAGCTTGTTTTAGAGAAATTAACATAATCCAGCACAAGGTTTGCACTTTTTTCAAAATTCACATTTTGAGGTAACATTTTACTCAAAGATGACTTAACCTCCTTATTGATGCCAGGTAAGATCACAAGACTTGTGTCAAAACTGCAAAACTCAAACAACGTGACGACATGTTTGAAATTAACACTGGCCCCCAACCAAAAATGGAGCAATTTCGGCCAATTTTGTTTTATTTGGAGTTGAATTTTTAGGTCTGAGACCCCATTTTAAAAAGTGAAGACATAGTGTGGCAGCAGGTCCTTTCCAATGGATTGACTGCTGTGACTTGAGACCAGTGGTAATTTCCTGCCCTGCATGCAGACAACAACACAAAGAACCAACAGTTATTTAAAGCAGGGAGAGATGTGTGAAATGGTGGAGTGCACGGACAAACAATCATAATGGAATCCACATGTTCAAGACAACAAAACAGCTTCTGCGTTTCCTTCTCAGGTTACCTGTTGAAAAAAATATTAAACACTTAGCAGACATATGTGACCAAAAAGAGTGAGACAGCACTAATAGAAGAGAAACAGCTAACCAGTCTGGACCAAAAAAATTAATATTTTTTTTATTCTACTTCGCTATTTATTCTTGTTGGCAATTCTGATAAACATCGGTAAAAAGTCTGAACAAAACGTCATGATTCCTTTCAACAGCATCAGTTAATTATTTGGTTTAAATTCACCCTTTAAGTACATTTATTCATTTGGGAAAAATCCCATCGTGAAGGAAATGAAAGTAAGTTCTGCTGCTGGGAAAGGGAAAATTGCAAAGTCTTAACAGCAGGGATGCTAATAAGAGTCGCACCAGTAGATTTGTTACAAACAGAAATTACATTTTTCCCCCACCAAATAATTGTACCCAAATTAAACACTGGATTTAAAAAAAATGTTCAGGGTGAGATTACCCTGCTTTAGTAAAAGATGCCTTTATGTTAAGGAACTTTAGACATTTTGTCCAGCTTTCACAGCAAATGCAATTAAAAGTAAGTAAATTGTTCTTGAAATGGGAATATTTGTCTTTGATTTGAGCAGGCAAGTTAAATGGTCTGCCAATAGAATAAGTTTTTTGCACTTAAAATAGGAACAACTCATTTCCATGATCTTGTTTCAAGTGCAGTATATCTAATTATCTTATTCTAGGGGTCAAAATACTAATTCCATTGCAGATAATCTTATTTACCTGCTCAAATCAACGACAAATAAACTAATTTCAGGAAAATTTGACTAACTTTTAGTTCCATTTTTGCAGTCTTGCAAACTAGGTGTATATCATCAGAATTTTGAAAATGCTGATTATAGTGAACTACATAATTGTCGGTCCTGATACAGATTCTGGGAACAAAACAGCTTAGCCGTACAGATTTCCGGTTGCTTTACGAAATGGAGCATTTTAAAAAGTGAGGCCAAGGTTTTTCATAAAGACAGAAAGTTTGACAGAACACATACAGACACATTGTGTCAGAGACACATTTTTAAAAAACAAGACCACATGCAAGGAAAAAGCAGAAAGTCACACAGTTGCTGCTTTATGTTGACACTCCACGGCAGGTATTTATTTTTCATTAAAAAGCAATGCATCTAGTCTTGTCTATGACAATGAGTGATGGTATGAAGACCTGGGTAATGATCACCGTGGATCACTCATAAATCCCTGCAGTGTGTATCCCTGAAGAAGGCCAGAGACATATACACGCTCATTGGAGGTAAGCTCTTAATTAGATGCCTTTACATTTACCTGCAGTGGATGCACTCACGCTGATATTGAAACAAACAAACAAAAAAAACAAGACAGAGAATAGCCATCGAAGAAGAAACAGACATGGACATCACAGGTGAAATTTTCCAGATCAAGAGAAAGAAAGACATCCATATTTATGTCAGTCCTCGTAGGCTGCAGGTTCTGCAGGTAAAGGAAGAGTCCAGCAGGTAAGAAACATCTTTGTTTATTATGTGTGTTCATACCTGTATGAGGCTGGCAGCTGGATTCCTTCTTTTTTCAAAGTGCTTCTGGCGATGCTGCTCCTGCACCTTCAGAGCGAAACCTGACCCCAGGATGCCCTACAAGCCCAAAATCCATACCCCAACAACAGCAAAATTTGACAAATTATTGAACAAAAAATTCTGATAAGGATTCTCATTGTGAAAGATTTTGAAAGCATAGATGCAATAAGACATTAAACCATACTGTTGGTATGTGTTTTACTCACAGCAGGCAGGGCAAAGAAGGAGATCCCTAGCAGAGCAAAGCCTGCTGACAGTAACCTCCCTGTCCACGTCTGCGGAGTCTTGTCACCATAGCCAATGGTTGTTAAGGTGATCTAAAGGGGCAAAGTTTCATAGTCAGACACATGTATGCTCTGACAAACTATTATGCCGTGAATAATGTGCACATTTCAAATTTGGGAAACTTAACTCACATTGGAGAGGAACGCCTTTCTGACATGACATCTCTAAGATTTACCTTTGCCATAGTTTTATTAGGACATAATGCCAATAGTAACAGGGTTGCCATGACGCAGTACATCAAAAATACTGCAGATCATAGGCTAAAGCAAAATATAGACAAGTAACATTTGCATAACGTAAAACTTATTTAGTTAATAGCACAACCTTACAATTTACTCTGGTACTTGCATAGGACGTACTACCAACCATGGAATATTTACGAGGTACCTTATGAGTTGTGTTTTATGGACCTAGTGACCTTTATTGACAATAACCAGATAAGAAATAGGCAGAGAGATAAGGCTAGGAAGACATACAGCAAAGACCCGAAGGAATCTGTAATTAAACCCAGGATGGCTTCGTTGAGGACTATAGCCTGTGTATATGGGCCGCCCACACTACTGCTACACCACGCAATGCCCTAACAGGCAGAACCTTTAATAGAGTAACATTATCAGGATATCCTAACTCAACAAGAGGCTCTTATTAGAGCTACTGCAGAGCAACAACAGCAGTATATTTAAAATAATATTATATTATTTGTTGTGCACATTTTCTACTGCAGAACCTACGTGGAGGAACCTAGCAGACCAACGGAGAAGTGCTAGGCTATCTAGGCAGACTGGTTCTACCTTGCAGTGTGAATGGAAAGTGTTTTTTAATTCAGACGTATGGTACAAATGTCTCTGCCTTGCCAGGTTCTGCCTTTAGGTACAGCATGCAGCATGGTGACTCTTGGGCATAAGTCTTAAATGCAGCCTAGTCTTCTATAAGGAACGCCCTCATCCACACACCAGCACACTCTGCACTACATGTCTTTAGTTTGACAATTAAACGCATGTAGACAGGAGACAGCAGTACTTTTCCTCTACTGCCCTTTAGTACAGTTTCTTTACTTTTCTTGATTTTTGGAGGCTCTAAATGGAAACCTTCAAAAACACCAAAAGAACCATCAACTAAAACTAACCATTATCATTCCTTGCCATCCAAACTGTCAGCTTTGCCCATTTTCTGATATAACCCAAACAATTTATCACCAAATCACCACCTAATTGGCTACCGGACTAACCTTAGGATTTGATTACCCCAAGGGGCACCTGCTGGCAAGGGCTTCTGGGAATAAACGGCCAAAACGCTTGCAGACCTAGCGGTCACCACTGATGGTTAGTCCCGAAATTCGGTCTTACCTCCAGCTAAGAGGTAGTACAGGAAAAGTAATACTGTCTCCTGTTCTAACCACACATAAAACCTAGGAAGCTAAAAGATGCTCAACTTACAAAATATTGCCCCAAATTAGAAGATTGTCCTCATCCAATCACTCAAATTACAGAAAATCTAATAACATTCTCGATAGGTAACCTCAGATTGAAGGAACAGTACAAACTCACACAAGCGTTCTACAACACACATTAAAGAAAGCAAATTGGACAAGTGTAGGGAACAACTACAAGAGCCCCCAGAGTCCCAAATGCGCCCTGCACATAACATTCTAGCAGAGATAGGGGAAGAGAAACAAAGACAAGGGTCCCCAGAGGCCCATCTACAAACCGCGCTTTCACAATACACACAAACACACCAGAAAAACTCCATCCTAAAATCTAACCATTCAGAATGATAATCGTATTGTCTGTTGAATCGAGACCTCATCCTGACTCTAGACCCTTGTGTCACCCCCGAAACAACGCTGCTCACACAGCTCACAGGCTTAAGAGACATGATTAGGGAGGGGGACTGAATCCAAACAAAATCTCATTCCAATTTGTGGCTTTAATTACTAATACTAGGTTTATTCTTACCCAAAATATGTAATCTCTAACCCAAAACCTAACCTCCTAGAAGAGAAATTAGATTATTTCTCAGAAGTTAACTTGCTCCAACTCTCTGAATGCTCCACGCAGGCAGAGAAACAAAGAAAGGTCAGCACTTCTCAGATTGCTCACAGGCTAAATAGACACACTTAGAAAGCTGAGGGTGTGGGATTAAATCCCAACAACTCACCTTTTCTCAAAATCCTCTTTTCCCCACATATTTGACTTAATCATAACTTTATGAACACCCTTTGGCTCACAGCCTTAGGGACACCCTACAACCCCCTAGCCATCTCAGACTCCACTGTACCACTCACCCTGCTCTCCAAACCCCTTCCTCCTCCTGCTGCCCCTTCCTCTTCTTCCATATCAAGTACAGCACATGACAGGCAAACGAAAAATACTGATTGGTTCCTACCTAAACAGCATTTCTGCACCAACAAACACATGCTGGCCATGTTCCAAATCAGCACTACCCAAATCCCAGAGGTTGTCTCCTCGGTGTCTTAGAACATGCGCCTGGCCTACACACAAGACGGAGATTCGCCCTGATGCCGAGCGTGTTTGCCCTCCTCTGGCCTCCACTCCAATCTCCGCGGAGCTATCAAGCAGCAGATGGAGCCCACTGAGGATATCTCACGCAATTTCAAATGGCTGTTTACTCAGCAAGAGACACACATTATGCCTAGAGATTTCTAACACTTGTCGTCTATTTTGGGGGCACAGCTTTCCACACCTTACTGTATTTATGCTCATTACTTAGTTGATCTAAATTGGGGTTTGCTAAGAATCTAAGCCTTTTTCATTTGTTACTATGATGCTCACAGTGAGGAAGACTCCGGCTCTCTGTCTGTCTGTGACACGGCATCTACTCTGCCTGCTGCGCCCGGTTATACACAGACGGCTCTCGGTGGGCTCTGGGTCAGTTCGTTCCTCATTTGCAACCCCCATACATACCCACCATTAAGCATTTCAGCTCTTCCTGCTTCCAGGTCCTAAATCAAACAAACTATTTCTAAACTACTAAATCACATCAGTTTGTTTTAGTTGTAGTAACATATTTGAATGGGTTGTGGAGATACATAGTTAGAAAATGCTGAACTATGACATGAAATTACTATAATTGGTTAATACTTACTGAAAGGTTAGTGTAGCACAACCTGTTGATTTATTTTACTTTGGATCCTTGATTGTGCTTGTTGACTGTTTAAAAATGTCATATTACGATCCCTAATAAAACAAAGATAACTCAGAGGTTGCGTGTTCTCCCTGTGCATGTGTGGATTTCCAGATACGCCAGCTTGGTCCTACAGTCCAAAAACATAACATGTTTTCTGGTATCAGTGTGTGTGTCTACACGGTCGTGTTCAGTGTTGTATAGTAACAAAGTATAAATACTTCACTACTGTACTTAAGTATATTTTGGAGTACTTTATACTTTCCTCGAGTATAATTTTTTTTGATAACTTTCACTTTTACTTCACTATATTTTCGAACTTAATTGCATACTTTTACTCCAATACATTTTCAATGTTTGGTTTAGTTACTCGTTAAAAAAAAAAAAAAAAAGAGAGAGAGAGAGAGAGAATTTGTATAGCACTGACCTTACTTAAAGAAGAAAAACTGAAAGCTTACAAAAAGGTTGTATTTTCTGTCTAAACTTGGTCTAAATGTCTTAAAAAATGTCATATTACGATCCCTAATAAAACAAAGATAACTCAGAGGTTGCGTGTTCTCCCTGTGCATGTGTGGATTTCCAGATACGCCAGCTTGGTCCTACAGTCCAAAAACATAACATGTTTTCTGGTATCAGTGTGTGTGTCTACACGGTTGTGTTGTCCTGTGTCTCTAGGTTTCCCTGTGATGGTACGGCAGTCTGTCTTGCCTAATGAGATAGGCACCAGGCCATGGAAATGATTCTGAGTAGCAAGCCTTTTTAAGAGGCATGGGTATTGTGGGAACAAATACTTTTGTTTTCTATAATTTTTTTTGTATATGAGATTTATTTAGTCAGTTTTTATTGAGGTCTCACACTGGGATTCTGTATTTCTTTAATGACTCAGATCAGAACATAAAACCATGGTAGGGACATCCCTTAAACTTATAAATACTACTAGGTCAGATCACCTAGAAATTATAAATAAAAATAAAAAGAAACTCTTACTGATGAGTACAAGAAAAAAAATCTTAAAATCAGGAAATAGTAACAGCAAACAAAATGTTTTTTATTTATTTATTTATTTTTTTTGCTTCTTTTGTGTGGTAAGAACAGTAAAATGGATGTATTGCCATTTTAAAACGTAGAAGGTAAAATAAAACTCCCAGAAATCTTTAGAACTGTTTTCTCTGACCACACCTTAGCTGTTGGAAAATCAATAAAGTTGTTGGTGATCCTTTAATCGAATGCCTTTTCTAACCCATCTCTTGGAAGCATTTAAAAACCTTGATCTATTATATGGCATGGCGGATCTGAATGTCTTTTAAAGCATGTTTCTACACCATTTAGACACACATTTCAAATGAAGCAGAATAGAGGATGAAAGATAAACCAATGTGAAGGACAGACATTATCAATGTGTCAGTCTTCTGTACACCGAAGATATAAAGCAGCTCCCGGATCTGCATGCCCGGCAGTGCCGGCTCACAGTTTTCTCTTTGACAGCTTTTGTGTTTACTCCTACACCTTTGAAGCTTTATGAGCCCAGACTCCAGCTCTGCACATTTTTCATACGACAAATTTCAGTCTCCAGGAGAAAGCGCGAGCCTCCAAGGTGTCACGGCACAGGAACACACAACGTCTGAGTGTCGATCCCAGAAGCCTTCCAGGCCGGCTTCACCTGGCAGCAGGACAAAATTGAATTTATCGATTGGTCCATTTCTTGTCTGTGTCTTGTCTGCTTCCTCATTTTCAGGGAAGGATACAGGAGGAAACAGTGCGGCGCAGCCAGCCGGGCGGAACGTTGGTTTGTGGATTGCTGGTGTTATAAGGGTCACAGTGGAAGTGAAGATGGAAATTTATCTCTGTTGTTAAAGAAATGCAGCCTGACTCCTACGGTATTTTTCAACAGTTTCCTGTTTCCTCTGAAATTAAAGGGACCAGGCGGTCAGACAAATAGATAGCAATTTTCAAAGTTGTGACTGCTCATACAGTTGAAACCATAAGTTTACATACACTGTAAAAAAAAAAAACCCAAACAAATCAGATTAAACATTCCCTGTTTTAGGTCATTTAGGATTAATAAAATGATTTGGATTTGCTAAATGCCAGAATAACAAGAAAGAGATTCTTTTAGACTTATTTTTCCCTTTGTGACGGCCATTTTAAAACATTCTCTGTGTTCCTCTTAAGCCAGTCATTAGGTTATTGTCCAATAGGAAGATCCATCTGTGCCCAGGCCTGATGTCCTGATGTGTAGCTTCAGCATTTCCATAAATCCCTTCCCTCATCATGCCATCTAATTTGGGAAAATGCATGAGTCCCACTGGCAGCAAAACACCACACAGCATGATGCTGCCACCATCGTGCGTTCAGTTTCTGGGAAATCATCAAATGTCAAAGCGGGTACAAGACGTCCGCCTGGCAGGCACAAACTGTTGCACGGTTAGTACAAAACATCCCACCCAGAGGAGTCTGTTTCACACTCCCCCAAATGAGAACTTTTTGCAATAAAATATGTTGCCTGCCGCATTATCAAAGTGCCATAGAAAAACACACATCACTCATTGGCTGACATTTTCCTTCAGCAAGCTGTCCGGTATGTTAAGATTGTCAGTAGAGCATGGTGTGCTTCTAGGCAGTTAGTATGAAAACCTGGTGATCAGAACTTCTTGTTGTTGTGTTGAGTTTTGGACCCGGCACAGAATCCTCCAGGGCAGAGATCACACCATGATGTCTTTCCTTGAGTCATAAATACAAGTTTAATCATCTTTTCAACAATAAAAAATGATGGATTTTATTAATTTTTCCATGATGTCACACAACGACTCAGCACGTCTGAGGCGTTGCCTTAAAATCCCTCCACAGGCGTGCCCCCATTCCACATCAAATACTGTAAATGAACCGATCAGGAACTAATAAAGCATTGAAATCATCATCTCGGCTTTCCCAAATTGTTCAAAGGCGCAGTAATCTTAGTGTAATTAAACTTCTGACTTTTTTCTTTTTTAAAAGGCAATAAACCTATCTCGGAAAAGTCTCTCTCTTTATTTTGGACATTTAGTAAGCAGAAATATCTTGGTAATCCTAACAGGCCTAAAATAAGTTTAACTGGATTTAATGTCTGATAGTGAGGGAAAAAAAGCCTACAAGCCTTTGTTATACATCAGGTGGGGTTTTAGCTGTAGGTTTGTGGCACAGGAGCTAGGAAATGGTCCTGTAAACAAGTGGGTTGCCTGTTCAAATTCCCGCTCTTGGGTAAGATGCACTCACTTTCCCTGCTGTTGGTGGTCAGAGGGCCCAGTGGTGCCGATGGTCTGGCTGCCTCACCTCTGTGAGTCTGCCTCAGGGCAGCTGTGGCCACAATGTAGCTTATCACCATTTCTAAAGTGGTATCTTCTTTTCCTTCACCGCCAGCCACAAAACTGATCTGCAGGTGCAGCGGTGAGGACCACCTGGTAGTAACTTCAGTCTAAAACAAATTCTGTCGTGATCCCCGTAGATGTATATGTAAACTATTTGAATGTGTGAGATATCCGTCCAATAGAGGAATGGCTGTGAGGACAGATCAAAAAAAAATTGGAAGCTGTAACTTCTCAGCAATCTAGAAAATCGCTCCGATCTTCATCCGCAACCCTATGTTTCCCTTCTTCCAGACGCAGCTGAGAGCTGTCGCCGCAGTCTGATCTGTCCCAAGATTTATTTCTCCTTTTGTAAATAAACCCTTTAAACACGTTGCTGTCTTGCGTCCTGGTCTGATTCTGCACGCGGGTCGGCAATTAAAACAAAAACACGACATGTCCAAATTATAACTTCCACTGACAGAGATACACAACATGCTTTAACAAACTCAGAACCTGCTGAGTTTGTTAAAGCCATTAGAGCAGAGGACAAAGAGATGAGAGGGGTCTGTCTGGAAGAGACAGCAGATAGGAGAGCCAACCCAAGGTAGGCTACACCTGCGGCTTGAGGCGTTCATCAGGTGACATATCCGGGTTATTTTTATATATATATCAAGGGGGTGGAATGGCTCCCTGCCCAGAGCGCAAGGACAGAATGAAGCTGCATATTTCCCTCTGACTGCTTGTACAGTACTGAGCACTTTACTGCAGCGCATTAATAAATTCATCAGCGGCCAAACCGTCTTCCCCACTAGTGCAGGGAAAATGAGGAGAAAATAAATAAAAACTATTTTATCTAATTTAAATATTAGTTTGAGGTGTTTCGCCAAAACGTCTGAAACAAAAATATTTTTGACCAGGATATGATGGCTGGGGGACCCAGTTCTAGGCCCTCCTTCACCAAGGGCCCGGGACAACTGGCCTGGTGGACGCCTCTGTCAACGGCTTCGAGCAGGCTACACTGAGTTTTGTGTGCGTGTGTGATGTGTGTCCTTACCGTGCCCCACCACAGAGCATCAGCGTATGTGTCAAACTCCTTGTTGAACTCTTTCTCCACCAGATAGACCAAGAAAGAGGAGAAGATAAGCACCAGGAAACCAATATACCAAGCAGTCACCAGCTCCTGCAAGCAGAAATTGTAATAATCAGGCGCTATTCAGTTTAAAGGAGAAGGATTTCATTTTAAATTATTTACCAAGACCTTCAATTTTGTGCTTTAATAGAAAAGTGGCAAACAGTCCCTGAAGGATTTTTTTCTTGTTTGCTAATGGATCATATATTTGATATAGTTTTTTCCCCCTACAATAAAATCTTGAAATCATGAAGAAAAAAGAGAATAAAAACACAAATTGACATCCTATGTTGGAACCTAATAATAAGAATTGTAAAATACAAGAGAACATAAAAGAAAAGAAACAAAAAAAAACATAAAAATATTCAATCTTAACAATATTATTCATCTTTTTTATATTGGACAGCATTTATGGCATGGGCATATTGAAGTAAAGTAGTAATATTGATATGCAACCCATAAGTATGCTATTTAACTATTCTTGTTAATTTTTCTTTATCAAGTTTTTGCCAGGTTACGACTACAAACTTCAGTGTAATTTATTAGAACTTCATGTAATAGACCAGACCATTCAGTAGTAAGGCAAAAGATGAAAAACATGCTGTGCATTTGCACTAAATCCTGATGGAGCTCTAAGAGTGATCATGTTAGCTACTAGTAGCGATAGCTGTAATAAAGTGTTTTTGGTGTGTAATAAGCTGTATTTTTAAAGTAACTGGTTTGAGGTTTGACACATTTTTCTATTTTTTGTCTGTTACAGTAATCACAAATCTACATGACTACTTGTAGCACTGTTTAGGGTCTAACCTTAATAAAACGAAGCTTAACCTGTGACTCCAGTTTCCCCATAAGTGCATAGACACTTATGGGGAAACTGGAGTCAGTGAAATATTTTCCATCGGGTACCAACAGATGAGGAATGGAGACAAATGTGGCTGAAGAAATAAAATTGGAAGTGGAAGCATCCACAAAACACCCAACAACTGTGCTCTTTAATTTTTAAACTGAAACCCAAAAAATTACCCAATTTGTACTTGAACCAACCGCAAGAGAATACAAATGAATACAATTTTATTAATATAGCACCAATTCACAACACATGTCATTTCAAGGCACTTTACAAAGTCAAATTCAATCATATCACCCAGATTGGTCAAAAAATTTCCTTTCTAAGGAAACCCAGCAGATTGCATCGAGTCTCTCCAAGCAGCATTTACTCCTCCTGAAAGAGCGTAGAGCCACAATGGACAGTCGTCTGCATTGTCGATGGCTTTGCAGCAATCCGTCATACTGAGCATGCATGAAGCGACAGTGGAGAGGAAAACTCCCCTTTAACAAGGAGGAAAAACCTCCAGCAGAACCAGAACCAGGCTCAGTGTGAACGGCCATCTGCCTCGACCAACTGGGGGTTAGAGAAGACAGAGCAGAGACAAAAGAAGCACAGAAGCACACTTTGGTTCAAGAATACTTTCTACATTATATGGTAATAGTGGATGATCTGCCTCTCCTGGATGATGTCACAGCTAACAGAACGCCAGACCAGGTGTACCTACTATGAACAGAAAAAAGACAGAGAGAACAAAAAGTTAAAAGCTGAAATAACAACAATGCAAACTGGAGAACAGTAGGAGAACTCAGCAGAGTGAGAAAAAAATACCCTGATGTTCTCCAGCGGCCTAAGCCTATAGCAGCATAACTATAGAGATAGCTCAGGGTAACATGAGCCACTCTATCTAGAAGCTTTGTCAAAAAGGAAAGTTTTAAGCCTAGTCTTAAAAGTAGACAGGGTGTCTGCCTCACGGACCAAAACTGGGAGTTGGTTCCACAGGAGAGGAGCCTGATAGCTAAAGGATCTGCCTCCCATTCTACTTTTAGAGACTCTAGGAACCACCAGCAGACCTGCAGTCTGAGAGCAAAGTGCTCTGTTAGGAACATACGGGGTAATCAGAGCTCTGATATATGATTCACAATAATCATATATCTGAATCAGAAAAACAGTGCTGCTGAGAGCACATCAGATAGGACTCTAGATTTTAGAAATAATGAGTAATGTGGTCATGTCCCTTTATGACTTTGTAATAATAAATCAGTGCCATCCTGTTTTTCTGTTCCTGACCATATTGTCAACCTACAACAGACGATTACCATTGAAAAATAGTCAAATATACAACATTATACAACTCCTCCGCAAGTTTACTTTTGTCTTTATGACAGTGTTTGTCCAGTAAACAAACCTTTGAGGCCTTCACAAAACAGGATTTATAATAAATGTCGCTAATCGGGTGAGTTCTGAAGGCACTTGATTGCGTTTCATTTAATTTGGGGTTATCTGAATACTGATTCACGCAACATTTATTTGAAAATGGATCATTCTCCTTCCACCTCACTATCATGCAATACTTAGTTTTGGTCTATCAAGGTGGTTGTATACCTGAAAAAAATATTAAAAAAAGCTAAAGGGTCTGGATACATTTGTAAGCCACTATAGAAACTCAAGTCATAAAGGGATTTTCCCTAAATCACTTTTACTTGCATACTTATCCGATGTTAGTCTATTTTGACTTCATGCTCCATATCTTTTCACGTTAATAAAATTGATCTATCATGTACTTTAAAAAGATTACACTTGCAGACATACAGTGCTGGCACTTAAGAGAAGAATGTAAACACTTCCTCCATGTGTAGCGCTACTTCAGTTCAATTCAATTCAGTTTATTTATGTAGCGCCTACACACAACATCTCGTCTCAAGGCCCTGTGCAAAAAAACGAGTCAATTCAGTCTAATCCCACAGACAGATTCCAAGTTAATTACATAATTCCAATTGACCTTAGTTATAAAACAATGAGGCCAAGTTCAGTTTATTATTTAAACTGGGTAGTTAGAAAATTTCCTATCTAAAGAAACCCAGCAGATTGCATCGAGTCATTGACTTGCTGCATTCACTCCTCCTGGATCAGCACTTAACGAGAGTGGACAGTCGCTTGCATTTTGTCGTTGACTTTGCAGCAATCCCTCAACATTCAGATTACATCAACAATAAATGAACTTTTCATATATTTATTTTATTTTAATATATATTGTTATACTATTAAATGATCCAAAGTTCTTCCTTTTTGTGAACTGTCACTAATCCTTAAAATGAAATAAATGAACGAGACATAAATGAGCGAGACATTTCAAAAGCCAAAAGCTGACTGACTACAAAAACCTGCATTAAGGAAAACAGCAGAAATCACTACTTAGTGGTGGTCATTCTCAGTAACTCAGTAGGTTTCACTTCAACACTGATGTGGAACAAGTCAACACATCCCTAACTGGAAATGTCAGGTGGAAAAAAAAGTTACAGGAACATAAATGGCCTACCTTGCTATGTGCATAAACTACAGATCCCAGCAGTTTCCAGGTCCCTCCCCTGCGGTCCATGCGTACCATACGCAGGATCTGAAGGAAGCGAAGGCTACGCAGCGCAGAGGTGGCAAAGACGTTGCCCTGGCTACCAGCTGAAACCACAGCAACCGAGGTGATAAGTACGATGATGTCTGGGGAGTAAAGCGGTGAAAATGAAAGGTCATGGGTAGCACAACATAAGCAACAGGAACTGCGGTTGACTCACCTGGTTTCTATATCCAACCAGGCAGTCATCCATCTCCTTTAAAAAAAAGCTATTGATTCACGACAGGTTGTTTTTTTTTTCTCTTTCTATTTTTCTCTGTTGAAGAGTTTACAACGTAAGCCTACTCTTATTACTGGTTCGTATGGCACAGATAAAATTGAAAATAAAGCATGGCCTACACTGTTTAACAATCTTCTTTTGTGCAATTTTGGGAGCATTTGATCTGAATTCTGATAAATGCAGTGCAACACATAAAGATTTTAAAGTTGCGTCTTCGGTATTTTTCATGTTTATCGCCTTACTCATACCCACCTATGACACAGAAGGGTTTCCTGGCAAAGCGGAGCCGTCCCTGCCAGCCCCGGTATCGACAGCAGCAGCCAGCGCTCCATATCCTGATGATGTACTCGAGGCCAAATACCACAATCATCACAAACTCCTTCAGGACACACATACACAAGGGTATCATTTAAAATGCTGCCAATGCACAGCATCAGAAACAGTCACAGCAAGGCATCAACAGAGAAAGGAGAAATGAAGCTTTAAATAAGCTAATCGCTAAACAAATATGTATAGTATTTTTAGTACTTTCTAGCAGGGAATCTAATTAAAAGCAACAGTAATGGCCGCAGTCCTGTTAGATCTGTCAGAACGAAGGTCCTCGATTACGCCCCATTGCTTGGAGTAGGTGTGACGGGAAGAATTTTATGTCCAAACAAGAAAGAGCAAAAAATCACCTTTGAAGTGGTTCCTAGATTATGTGAAAATGAAAGATTTTTCAAAGCTTCATAAAGGGGAAATTATGGAGTAATTTCTGTTATTGGTGTGAAACTGTGGAATGAACTGAATGACGATTTAAAGTTATGTCCTTTCTTGATGAATTTTAAAAGGGCTTTAAAATGTAAAATGATAAAATCCTATGTTATGTAGTGTTGAATATTTATATGTGTACTGTAAAGAACCTGGTAGGTTGTAAAGGTTTGTAAGTATAAATCAGGGTAGGCAATAATAAGCTTTGCTTCAGCCTATTCCTTTTTTTTTTTGGTAAATTGTGGGTTTGTTTGTTTAACGTTGTTTTTTTTTTACTGTTTCCTGTGTTTAATGTTGGATAATTTACTAAAAAAATAAATAAAGTGAAAAGTTCTTCATTTTAAATTAAAAACTGTGAAAAGCTGTAACCCGAAATTAGGTAACAGCACGGCTGTTAGCTTCTTAGCTAATAGTTAGCTAACAGCATTTTAGCGGGCTGCAATTATCACACTAGTATAGTTTTAAACTAAACTATAGTTATTATTTTTCTCCTAAATTCCTATACAACAAAACGTCTGTTTTGATATGTAAGCAGTAAGCACTGTTTTAAGCCCCAGGAAGATTTTGCGCTTATGATTTAAATATTCCAAAAATCCTTTAATTTTAAACTTAAAAACATTACCTTGGTACGTTTTAAAAGTTTTGCTTAAGCTCTTTCAATTTAACACATTTGTTTGCCTGTGAAAATGGCACTACCACACCTGATTTTAGCTTATACCTCTCCAAAACCTATAAAAGCAATAATTGAGGTTTTGTATTAAAGTTTACTTTAAACACAGATAAAATGCAGGGGATGAGTATGGTAATTAATTAGCATTAAAATCTAAACCTGATCATTCTTAGCTTGAGCGTGCTGCTTATGTTGAAACAATCAATCACAGTAATTGTTGAATTCAAATTTGATGGACAAAAGGATATATCAATTAGTTTATGTATTCAGTTTCCCTGCTACAGATTTTTTTCTTTGTTTGGGAGATGGATTATCCCTGTAATCACACATGAGCTCAAGGTAAACTAATTTGGATGCATGTAATATTGATTTTACCAGTAGTGGAGTTTCATCAAGGCTCATTACAGGCCTGGGTGTGCAAAATCAGCATTCCATTGCAACCATGAGCATCATTAACAAACACACTAACCCAGGCAATTGCAGCACTGTTTCTTTGAGTATTCACACTCACATCAATGTAATTTCTTGTAACTACTGTGGATATTAAATATGCCATCATTTTCTAATGTAAAAAATGTGACCAATGAAATCCTCTCAGGTCCTTTCCCACTTCTATTGTAACCTGCAACTGGAAAATCGCTGATGAAACACAAACTAAAGTCTTCTTTTTGATGTAAAATAAAAACCTTAGTATTTCATCTGCTAACAGTGGACTTCTGGATAGCAGTCAATCAGCATGATTCATCTTGACTTGGGAATATTTGCCGACTGTTCTTTTCTCCTAATTTGTCAGATTGCATCTCCTCATGGAACACCAAAGTGTTCAAAATGAAATAAATAAATAACACATTATGAAATAATGATCTACTTGAATAGAGACGTCAGTCGTTTCAGAAAATTACAAGAGGAGGGGGGGCAACTGTAATATGTGGGAGCGAGCCAGCCACATGAACGCCATGATTTGTTTGTTATCAAGAGCGCTCCGAGACTTTGCGATCGGGCCGGACCAGTGGGCGAGACAGAGGCCCGGGCCATCAGGAAAACTCCCCTGTGCTCCTGATGGCTGGCAACTGTATACAGTTATTATTTTTTCCCTTTACTTATTTATTATGGTTCACAATCTTTTTTTAATGTAGTTTTATCATCTCTTTCAATTTATTCTCATTCATTAAACAGCCAAATGTTTATTTTTATGTTGATATAGAAATATACCACTAAACAAAATTATAAGTACAATTATTTGTGCAATCTATTAGTAAAACCATTTCCAACTTAAGCATTAACATTCTGAGCAAAGTTTAAAAGAATTTGTTTGTAGAGAATAATAACAATGAACAAACTGAACAGTTTGACATCTGAATTATTTCTCATTGTGGAAAGCTAGCGGGAGTTGAAATGGAAATGTGCCGTGAGAAAGATGTTCTCGTTCGGCATGGAGAGCCTATGCCGCCAGGTCAGCTGGACGGCAACAAGGCGAGCTGGATGCTGCGGTTCCAGCATGTCCGAGCATTTTTTAAATTAACCGATATGTCAACACACCAAGCAGATATTTCTTGATAACATAGCTAACTTATCACCTGAAACCTGTATTAAAGTTAATTTTACATCACGGAAATAAAAAGTGTCATTATGAAATAAAAAGGCCATTGGGGAAAACACCATTATGAAATAAAAGAGGACTTTAAAAAAACTGAAATAAAAACTGATAGAATTAAATAATAATGCCTCAATAATAATTTATTTAATTGTGAAAAATATTAATGTGAAATAAATGTTTTATTGTTTTACAAATGTTTAAAGAGGAATAAAAAATATTTCATAATAATGAGATGGTAATTTTATAAGCATTCAGTTATTTCACTATTTCATCGTCACTTTGAATATTTATATCTTATTTATTCAAGTAGACAATTATTTCATAGTGTTTTATTTATTTATCTCAGTTTGAACACTTTGGTGTTCCATATCGCGCCCTATTCATGTCACCCTGCAGACTTTCATCATTCCCCAGTTTTTAGCAGAAACCTTAAAGCTTTGTGGCTTTTGCTTTTATATGCGACAAAAGGGCAAAGCACATTGGCAGCACTGGACACACGTCAAAAATTATTATTATTTCTTATCAAAACCCACTCCGATGGTATCTGGCTAATGTTAGCTGTGAGAGGGTGTGGCGCCCACCGATGGTTTTCTAACCTGCTCAGTTCAGAAGTAGTGATACTTCTGATAAACCTGACCCTGGCTACAGTCCAGTAACTGGTTCTGTCTGGACACACTTCAGCATTAAGTGTCTAATGTGTGTTAAAGGAGCCGGTCGGCGTGCGCTTATTCACCTGCCACCTGATGTGCATCCCCCTTAAGAAAATGTACGGAAAAGCCTACTAAAGCAGCTGAACTTTATCTGGGGTTGCTCAGAGGCACTTTGAATAATGGCAGCTATGCACTGACCTCTGTTTAACATAAGTTTGAATGTACTGGCTCATTTTGATCATAGCCTATTTCCTAATCATAAGACTTGTGCAACCACAGCATGTTAGTGCTATACGTTCTATTTCTGTCATGAAACTGTCCAGGGTGTGGCCCGCCTCTTGCCCAATGATGCCTGGAGATGGGCACCAGCCCACCCCCTAGCGACCCAGCCAGGGTAAGCAGGTATAGACTACTGATGGACAGATGGATGTTTTATGTGCTGACTAAATGATTGGTTTGTTTCTCTCCATGGAGTTGCCCAGGTTACAGGTCAAATTAAAGATAGAAAAACTTCAAAAATTAAAAAAATATTTACATATTTTTACAATTATACTTGACATTGCAACAGGGGTGTGTAGATTTTGTTATATCCTCTACATACTTCATTCAAACCTCTATGACAAATTACAGCCTGAACTGTGAAATCAAGTAATACTTAAAAAAAAAGAAGGCGAGGACTAAGTATTTTTTACTTTACAAAAATATCTGCACCCTATGGGGTCTAAATCCTGAATTTCTTCTTTAAACAATAAAGGCCCTGAAAATATGAACGCACTGGACACCCTTAGTCAGGAAGCAGCATATTTCATTCTGAGAGGAATCGGCAAGCACATGAATCTTTTAGCTTCTACCTTGGACAAACATTCATTACTAATAATCCCCCTGTAATGATACCTTATATATTATGAAGCGGGGCTGCGCCCTCTGGGTAGCACATGTTGATTTAATGAACCAATCTGTGTGGAAATGTGTGTTTATTCATCGGTGTGGGTTTGCTTGTGTGTCCTACCAGAATGAGCAGGCAGTGCGAGGAGAACTCCTGGTGAGCAGGGATGGTGGAATACACGGAGAGAACCAGACAGCCAAACACCAGGATAAAACTGTGGAAACAACACACACACATCAGACGTGAATAATATTAAACATCTAGTCCCCGAAGAACATTTTTAGCCTCATTAGCTATGGCATTGCACTCATCTGCAGGGATAAATATAGAAACGTGTCTACATTCGCAGACAACACTGGGAACAGTTTAAGCTGTTTCGAGGCATTATTGTCAATCAAGGCACAAGTTAAGAGCTCTCAGCCTCACTAATCCTCCTTTTATTGTCGTTACCGGAGTGATTCTGCTTATTCACACACTGCTCGGATGGAGTAAAAGGAAACTAATTCTTGACTTATTGACTGCAACGTGAGCTGACTACGCAGTCGACACAGGTCTGCAGGATCTAATTGCGGTGCACACTGGAGACATAGCATGCTGTTATGGCTAGTTACCCGCTAAAGAGGGAGAATTGGTGCGAAACAAACTGTGACGAATAATGTTGGGAATAAAAACAAAATAGACAAATCAGTTCAGGCCCATCCTAGAGTAAAACATCTTCTTAAAATCCACACATGACCCTTGGCTGGTTGGCATAGTGCTTTGAAACTGTGAGGAATCAATGACACATTTGAAAATCTGAAGTCAATCATGATTGAATGCGAGTCAAAAAAATTGAGAAGTACATATTTCAAATGTATCCTCCCATTATCACCGTCCATCCAAAAGCCCCAGCTAAAACTAACTACATTTTAAATTCATCCAAAGAAAATGTTTCCGTCTTTACTTTCTGTCCAAAGAAAGTAAAAACAAAGAGCTAACTTTACTCCGTGTACACACAGTCATCATCTGCATAGGTCTCCTTAATATTTTGTAATGAATCTGATTTAGTCGAGCTGCTCGTCCAGGGTGAAACGTTTACACAACATACAACAGCTTTGTCTCTTTTAAGACACAGCCCTCATGACCCAGCGCCCTCCGACCTTTAGACGTGTCTCTGTTTCAGCAAACCTGACTTTAATAATTAGGTCACTAGCAGGAATCTGTTGAACTTGATTGGATGCTGAGGAGGGAATGCAACCATTTGACCAGGGAACGCATCTAAGCGTTACCGGACACCGGTTCTCATGCACAGGAGCTTAATGCCCCAGGTTTAGGAACAAGGCTTTGGTACCCATGATTGACCTTAATATAGATACTATCTAATCCACAGGAGTCAACGTTACACATACTCCAAATATTCACAGATACACCACTCTTTTTTTGCATCACCCAACTGTGTCTCAGTTTCATCTATCCAGTGGTTGATTTCAGGTGTTGAAGAAATTGAAGAGGGACTTTTTTTTCATCATTTCATCTGTTTTGTGTACCACACCTGTACCACGAGCAGCAAAGCAGTCCGACAACATGATGCCGCCCCCACCGTGTTGGACCACATTTGTAGTGATCTTAGGTTTGAAAGCCTCACGAACTGCTCCATCCATTCTTGTCATTATGGCCAAATAGTAGGAGTTCTGTCTTGTCGGACCATAATTTATCATTTGGCTTGTCCAAGTGGGCACCTGCACAGTTCAATTCAGTTTTAAAGATGTTGATTTTGGACCAAGGTCTTCCTTCTTGGCAAGTACCCTCTCAGTTGTGGGTGATATAAAACTTGATACACCATGAACTGCAACACTGGTACCAGCTTCCAGTTTATGAGTATTATTACCAGCTTATTATCCTGGGATCTGGTGGTTCCTTGTGCTTCAACATCCTAATAAGTATTCTTTCATCTGAGGTAAACAGTTTTGGTAAGAAGTTTGAAACTTGGACATAATTATGTGATCCAAGGGGAAAATGATCATAAACACAGATCAATGCTGGTTTAGAAATCGTTAAACCAGGTGAACATTAAGATTCCAGAATAGTCTGGTTTATAATCTACTTGGAACATCAATCCCCTCTGAACATTAAAATCTTATAAGTAATATGACGTTAATAGCCATCATAGGTGCAAACAATGATTTTGGAACTGATATTAAGAAATTAATGGTAAAGTCTAAGACTAATTGTGTTAAACAGTGATAATTCAAATACATCAGCATAAAAACATTTTTCAAGTTGAAAACAAACCGTTGCAGATTAAATCTGAGGCCTCTTCATTGCCTGTCTGCTGCCCACAAGGTAAGACAGTCATCTGGTAAGTTGGTTAATGAGCAAACAAATGGAAATTCATAAGGAAGTTTCCACGCAGCATATGCACTGGCTGGCAGGCCCTGTAACACGTTTCTGTCTGCATCTTTGAACTTTGTTTTTTCAAATGCCATCTGTCTTCCTGATATTTACAGTCTCATTTCAAGTGTTTCTTTTCTATACGGAATGTGCTTCAGACTCCCTCTTGTCTCGTTTCAACAGCCCCTCGGTCTTATCTTTTGTGAATTCTCCTGTTTTCTGCCGTATTCTGCACTCTGTTTCCAATCTGCCTGCCTCTGTTTAAGTCACATTTGTGTCTGTGTGAAACGTCTCAGCAGCATTTTGTATTTTTCTCCCCTTTGGCTCAGCCGCATGATTGATGCAGCCATTCATTTTCCACGGGCTTCACAAGAAATATGAAAACTCTGCATAACAGCGCATGTACCTGTGCAGAACGAAGGATTCCTAACTTGTGCTCGCACCTCAATCTGCTCTTGATTCCCGTTTTAAAAGGTGTCACCCGGACAGACAGCAGAAAAAGGTGATTTACAAAGAGGACCCTGATGTATCGTGTTTTATGCCACTTGTGTCAAATCTAACTTTTTACCTGTGTGAGATAAGAGAATAACTTTTATTTTTCATTAAAAGGTTTGAACTCATATAATCAATTATATAACCCCAAAAGTTTCTGAAATGTTCTCCAATTATTTGACCTGTCTTCATTCCACACCTCTCTTTCCAATACACACAGGTTTAGAAATGTTTCTGGGAACGAAACCAAATCATCTGTCTTAAGATGTTGATGTAATTCTCCCCACTGTACTGGAGCCACTTGGACCTAGTGGACAAGCACAGACTCCTGTTCATCTGATTTTTAGCTGAGCTGAACTTCCATATTCTAATCAGCCGTATAAAGTTTTCACCAAAATCTTTCAGGCGGCGATGATGTACTGATTTACACACAGTCTATTCGAATAGGAAAAAAAAAAGAATAGAAACGTGAGACTAAATGGATGTCTCTTCAATGCAGTTTCTCTACCATTGCTGTACCCAGGGACATAAACTATCCGCATTCGAAAAACGTGCGAAAAGTGATCTGGTCTGCTTGATGCCCACTTTTGAATGGGACCTTTATTGGAAGCTAATCCCATTGTACGAGTTGATCCAAGATGCGTGAAATCCAGAAGACCGATATTGGTAGTGAGGAGGACTTGAGAAAGATGTAGGAACTGAGCATTGGAAAGCAGACAGGCAGGAAGCCACTGAAGAAGGAATTTTTGAATTGACCATGAAAGATTTTCAAGCCATGTTTCCAACCAATTGTCTTGCCAGTTTTGAGCGAACATTTAGAAAGTTACAAAAAAGAAAATGCGATTTAGTCGTGTCTTCATCTACTGGTTTGGAGCGAATTAACCAGGCCACACAAAGTGTCATTTCATCAGGTTAAGACATTACGCATGGCTGTAATACACAGGAAGTAGAGGTTACAAACTAGCATGGAGCACACCTCTAAAAAAAAAAAAGGAGAGAGATTTTCAGGAATGTGTTGCTATTGGGAAATTTGTAATTGCTCTGTCATTTCAGCTAGTGTTGTCGCTCTACAGTTGGCAGTTCCACTTCCCAACAAAGATCCTCTGCTCAGGGGAGACCTCACACTTCAAGAATTCAAAGTCCTTATTGTCATTTTGTGTTACGATAATGAAGTGTTTGATGAGAGAGAAACTAGTTCAGAATTCACACAGATGACATATAACACGCAGAAACAAGACATTTTCCAAACTCTTTCCAAACCTTTTTCCCCTTGAAATCAGTTGATTGCACTGACCAACAACACTTCCAGAGAAGCTTAAAGTGTGCAAATAGACTCATTTTCGAGTCAAAAGGTCAAATAGTGGTCCCTTTACAGACGGTATAGATTACTGTGCAGTTGGATGAGTGTATCACACAAACGCTCCATCGTTTGATACACTGATGGACACAGTAAAACACTGTGCAATTAATTTAGATCTTCAAGCTGCAGAGCTGTGCCGTTTGTGCGGATGTCCAAATAGACATTCCCTGAGAAACTGGAGTGTGCAAACAGTCATTAGAATGTGAGAGATTCTCATTGGATAATGATCCCTGCTTGGGACTCATTCAGGTTGAGGATGCCTCCGTTTAGAAGTACCCACCCACCAGCTCCGATTTTGGTAGTAAAGGAGGCAGTGGCAGTGAAAGTTGTGAGATTGTAGACAATGCACACATTTTGATCATGTGCGTGAAACCAGGTTTGACATGGGCATCATTTATTGATTCAATGGCTTCCAATTTTCTAACACTTGCTTTGTGTCAACAGACTGTGTTCCCACAACAGTGTAAGTTAAATCATGAAGAATCGAGAGTCTTTGTTTTCATTATGTAACCATAATGAAACTTTAATGGGATACCGGCTCAGAGTACTCCTATAATACACAGACACAAATGGAAAAGCCCCATGTAAAAATAATAAAAAATATTATTAGAACAAGTATGCATACTTTTCTTCACTGTCCACACTGCATTCTGACAGTGTTTGTATTTCTAACACCACACTATAATTTAAAGGTAAATGCTTCTGGCCACTTCTAACAACTAAAACAGGGTATTTTCCCATACAACACAGATAAAAACATTAAAAAAGAAAGCATGACATTCACCAAACAGTTAGAAATACTTATTAAAGCAAAATAGCTAATTGAGTGTTGCTTTACCACGGTTCCACTGCTCTAATTATGAGTCAAATAAGTGCTGCGTACCTTTCAAGGGCTTTTTGAAAATAGAATAAAAAAACACCCTGGATGAATGCTCAGATGAATCGTCCTATTAGGTTTGGTGGCTATGTCAACCTTCAAAATGCTTTTCATCAAGGTTTCGGGTCCAATTATTCCTCTGTGCTTGTTTTCCTGTTTAGATTTCAGGGACGGCCATTGTTTGAAAAAATGAAGAGTGACTGAATGCAAACTAAATTGAATGCTAAAAAGCGAATGTGCCAGATGAAAAAACATGGAGCATTATTCTGTTTCTCAGTGGCCACGTTAAATCAGTCCATCACCGGGAACAGAATCGTCTCTCCACGTAACATTTTCAGGCTTCATGAATAACCGGCAAAAAAATAAAGAAATCACTTTGATGATAGTTTCAAAACATGCAAAACTCATTCCATTTTAAACGCTATAAACATTGGAAGACATAGAGGTAAAAAAAACAAAACAAATGTGCCTGCCATGCTGAAATAAATGGCCTTTCACTGAACAGATACTGGATCTGTAATATCTGTCATCAGGTGGTAATGTTCTGACATGCTGATGGAAAAGTGTTACATCTAGGGACCTCTTAGTTGCCTGGGTGATGTTAAATAATGAGAAATACATCAGTCTGCGCACCTCAGTCAGGTTTGTAGTTTTAGTTTACATCTTTTTCAGTTTTGTCATCATAGCGTTTAGAATTTCACCAATTTTGCCCACTTGTACCGCTTGTTTTCTTACAGATAAAATTGTTCAGTGAGTGGAAAAGGAAGTGGAAAAAAACAAAACAAACTAATTTAATGACGTGAGCCAGGTGACAAATAGTCAGTGCTGTTATTACATTGATTATCTTTAGGAGATTTAGCCACGTCTTCTGTCATTTAAAGACATTAATGGCTTCTGGTTGTGAAAAATAAATATATGTTTAGTGTACATATCTGACTTTGAAAGCAGTCAATTGTTCCTTTAGCCAAGGGAAAACACTAAGGTAGGAGTAATTAAAAGAGAAATATAAGTCATAAACTAAAAAGAAAGCTGGAAGAAGAAACCTTTACACAAAGCAACAACAAAGAACGTTAAAGCCTAAAAATTGCTCATCTGTGTCAATGTAGTTTAATATTAAGCCTCCCAGACATCCTGGATCAGGCTGTTCGCACAAAAATATGTGAAACACTTCCTGGCAGAGTTGAGGTATGCACACTGTACTGCTTGGCAGAAACCAGGATAGAGGACGTCGATACCAGGACTAAGAAAAAACATTCAGGTTTTCATGGTTTAAAAAAAAAAAAATGAAAGTGCTTTTTTTAAATATAAAATCAAATATTATAAATGCTGTGAATGTGCTCAGAAAATGGGCAAATGTCCTTCATCCAGACGTTTCATGACTTTTTCCACCATGTCCTTGTGTCCCTTACAGGAAAAGTGATGTTTTGAGGCATCAGAGAACAAATTTGTGGGTATACAAATGGCCTCACGAGCTGTGTATGTATCTTCTAAGGATTTCTTTTCTTTTTTTTTTTTTTTCAAATCAGGCTTTATATTAATTGCCTCAGTCCACAAATATGCAAAAACTAAAGCAATGGCTTCACCTAGCTGAGGCTGCATCCCCTACTCATAGCTATAGGGATGAATAATTATTATTCGCAAAATCAGATGGACTCAGTGGATAGGTTATATCCTATTATATAGTTGAAAACACATAGTTTATGCCTCCAACCAACTCAACACACTGTGATCAGGTAGCTGACTTACTGTATAACTGGGGCGGGTAAACAGACAATGGCCACAAGCTCCAGCTCGGTGCTTATGTATGTTACATAAGGAGCGCTTCTGCTGTGTTCTGGGGCTTTCTCATAAAATTACACTATCAATAAATAAAATAAATAAAATATGCCTAGAATAACAATATAATGGCACACATGACTCTCTGAAGGCTCTCACAATTTTTAGTAATATTTTTCTCTGCACTTAATGGCCCTCTAGTTTTCTCTATTTGCTCTCTTTTTTCCTCAGGCAAAAAAACAGAAAAAAAAGGACAGTAATGTTTGAGTTATAAATGACTCATGTAGAGTGATAATGCCCACAACTTTTAACATCTACTTCTCAGATGTTCTAGGAGTATTACATGCTGGTTTGATAGAACATTTTGGCTCTTCTGCTGACCGGAGAGTGAGCGCTGAGGGGTGGGGTGGGGGTGGGGGGTGGGGGTGTAGGTAGGATGGAGGTCACCCTTTACACTCTTATAAGTGTAATGGTTTTAATTAATATTATTATACAGAAGATCTCTAGAGTTGATAGATTGAAATTATTGTTCAGGTAATTTTTAATATTCTTATGCTACACTTTGTATTATGCAGACCATTTTAATGTCCATCGTGTACTCTTGGCCTGTAACCCCCTCCTAAAATATATGATAGCAATATAATAAAACTCCTGAAGTGTCCCATGATGACAAAGCAGCCCGTATTACTCTACCTCAACAGAGCTATATTGATCTACGTTCAGCACGTGTAGATTATTTTGAAATGCTCTTTCGACAATCTTCTGGAAAAACACTCACTGGTCACTTTATTAGGTACGCATGGTCAACTGCCTGTTGGAAAAAAGTAAATAAGCCGGCTGAATGGCAACAACACAATGTTGTTAGGCATCCAAGCACAGTGAAGACGTCTTCCCGAAGGTCAAGCAAAAGAATTGGGAAGAAAGGAAATTTGATCTGACTTTGAACATGCCGTGGCTTGGTACCACACGGGCCGGTCTGATTGCTGCAGAACCGCTTTTGGGTTCTCAGAGAACAGCCATGAGAAAGAAAATATCCAATGAAAGCGAGTTGTGTAGATATAAATGGCTTGCTGAAGTGGGCCCATTAGTTACAACTCCCTATTGTTCAAATGTCCAAGCCTGAGTATCCTGGCTGACCATGTCCAGCCTCTTTATCATCACAGTACCCCCTTCTTCTGATGGCCGCCCCCAGCAGGATAGTGCCTCATGTCACAAAGCTTAAGTTGTCTCAAACTAGTTTCTTGAACATAACAATGAAATAGCTCTGCTCCCATTGGTTTTACAGTTACCGTAACTTAACTCAACCCAAGAGAGACTATTTTGGAAGAGGTGTCATGGGGGACTTGCTTTGTGGATGTGCAGGTCGCAAATCTGCAGCAACTCTGCAGTGCTATGATCTCTGTGTGGACGAAATCTGTGAGGAATGTTTGCAACACCCTGTTGTTAAAGCTCTACCATGAAAAATGAACAGAAAAGACAGTCCAACCAGCAAGGTATAATTCATTAAGTAGCCACTGAGTCTGGGTCTTTGTTACAAACAGATTGTGATATAGAGGTATTACTACATAAAATGGTCTCCTGTGACGCATAGTTTAGAATTTTGGAAGTAAAGCTTTGTCAAAAAGTTATAAGCAGTCACCGAATAGATACAAGCAGTAAGTAACTCTTGGTTTCGTTGTTTAGTATGCCGTATCCCAGATCATCTGCAGAAATGACCAGCTAGAGAAGAAATGCAGTATAAAAATAATCAAAATAGTGTCCCCTTAAACTATATTATAATACTTGTGCTTTTGTACATTTTTTTTCTTTTTATTTTACATAGTTATTAGCAGAGTACGTGTTTCACACAGGAAGACCTCTGCTGTCACACTGCCTCACACCTCCATTTTGTACGTGACTAATCACGTTGTGTGTAAATAAAAGGAGACGTGATGACAATTTAAGGGTTCATTAAAATGACACTTGCATAAACCTATGATGTTTTGTAAATCTGACCTTATTAAGATGGTAGAAATCCGCTACGGTCTCTCGGACTAGCCGCTAGCTTTAGCCTCGGACACCAGCTAATCAGGATTTACACTAAACAAAGTTTTCAAGCAGGTTATCTACTGCAGTTCAGGTATTAATTGCTTAAAACCATTTAACATGATCTCGCTTCAACAAACTCAACCCTCCCTTTGACTGCATTACTTTCCAAAATCCAGAACAGATGCCAAAAGAAACGACACTGATGCAAAGCAGAAGGTAAAAAGTCCAACAGCTGTTTACTGATGTTCAGGAAATTAACTGTTCACACAACGTTTGCTTTGGACGTGCCTCTCGGTTTAATTACTGTCTCAGATGTGTGCCGTCAAACCGACTTGTGGTTAAGTTGATGCTCAACAGGGCACACTGACAAGCTGCAGGTGTTAGAGAGAGAGAGGCAGAGGCAGTCTCTGAGTCCAGCTACTGCAGACAGGATGTTGATAAATGGGGTCCAGCAGAGAAACCCATATACAGCAAAAAAAAAAAAAAATCCCACAGCCGCCCTCCAACAAGCTGACAGAAGCGTTTGAAAAGCATGCGGAGTGACAAGTAAGTGTGTGAGTAATCAGTTCCCTGGAGACTTAGAGCCTGGGCTTTACAAGGAATCATTACAAGTATCTTAAAATGGAAACAAAACACGTGCATTGGACAGAAACTGGCATGTACTGTGAAACACATGTTGGCATTAAGAAAAAAAGACTCTTTACCTTGACCACTTTAGCTTGGCTTTTACATAAAAAATTAGAGTGAAAGAATAGAGATGTGAAACAAAGCAGCAAAACTAAAAATGACTGGGAAAACAAAACTTTGAACACGGTATTTATTGTGAGATTTGCTGCATAAGTGTAACCTGGATGCAATCCCAATAAACTGTTTAGAAGACATTTAAGACATTTTCAATTCTGTTGGAAATTTTAGGTCAGTTGTGTTCACAGGTTTTTCCTCACATTATCCATTAACGCCTCCTTAATTGTCACAGATTATCAGGTGTAGTCAAACATGAGTTGCTTTAAAATTATACCAAATCCCTGAAGGAGGAGGTAGAAGACAAGGCAAAAAAAACAAAAAACAAAAAAAACAGGATCTTTGGCTTGTAGTTGCTGTTTTTTTTTTTTAGTAGTTTTCATTTGTAATTACTTTTCTGTGCAACCTGTCTCCAATATCTTTTGTTTTATCCGTTTATTTCTCCAATCTCTTTCTCAGCAGGCAAAATCTATGACTCATGATCCACCTTCCACTGTTTTTCCCTCAAGTAATGTCAACTGCAAATCAGACGCACGTGAATGATTGTTCCTTTCTTCCAAAGTGTGAGGTGGATTTTTCTTAGCTCTCTCATAAACCTTTTAAGAGATCAACATGGACACAAAAGATTAAATATTCATCTTTGCTGGGAAACCAACACTTTATAAATGTAAAGCAAAACATAACATAACTAGCCTTTGGCATTTCATTACTTTTAGTGGATTTAGTTCCTTTGTTTTTTAAGTGTAAGTGGGCATGACGTTACAAAATAAAAGCAGCACTAAACTATCAGGTGGCCTGTACCATGCTAGCAGCATGATGTCTCGTTTAAACAGAACCAATTAACACGGCGTTACACACACTTTACACCGGTGACCCAACCAGAGAGATGAAGACATCGATAACGAGAGTCAGACATTTTTACATGCCTGCAAAAGCTTGAACGATGTCTTGCAAAACTATTCACACTCCTCTGACTTTTCCCCTTTGCCCACATACGTTATAGAGCCCAGCCATGTCTAGTTTTGCCCCATTTAGGGGCAGGGTCTTTTCAGGGGTGTTTCTCTCAACCCATCCCTTCCTATCAACTCTGAACAGCTTCCCCATCCCTGCTGAAGAAAAGGAAAACAATCCCACAGCCTGGTCCTGCCTCCTCCATGTCTTATGGTGGGAGTGGTTTTGCCAGGGTGATATGCATCGTTAAGGTAGGACACATAGTTTAGTTTTGCTCTCATCTGACTATAGAACCTTCATACAAACGATTGCTGTGTCTCAGGAATGGCTTGAGGCAATCTTTAAATGGGCCTTCTGGCTTTCCTTCTGTCACTCTTCATTTATGGAGCACAAGACTAATAGCTGTCAGGTAGCTGTACATTAGCTGTCTGATTCTCCAAACCAGAGCTGTGGATCTCTGCAGCTCCTCCAGAGTTCCCATGAGCCATTGGCTGCTTTCTGTGATTAATGCTGTCTTTGCCCAACCTGTCCGTGTAGGTGGTATCTGTCTTGGTAGGTTTGCAGTTGTGCCATGCACTTTCCATTTAGGACTGATGGATAGAAACATGCTTCATCCAACTTTAGGATGTTGTTTCTAACCTAACCCCGATTCAATCTTCTCCACAACTTTACCTCTGACCTGTCTGCTGTGCTCCTTGATCTTCGTGATGGTGTTTGGCCTGTAATGCTCTAAAAATGCCCTCTGATATCTTCACAGAACAGCTGCATTGGTACTGAAACCAAGTTACACAGAATTTTGCTTAGGGGAGTAAGGTGGGCTGAATACCATCAACATCAAATCATTTTATTTTCACTTTACGATGTTGCTGCAATTTGAGTTCGGTTATCACTTAAACTCCCAATACAATATAAACTTGTGGTTGTAAGGGGATCAAATGTGAAAGAGTCCCAGGATGTACAAATACTGTTTCAATGCAGTGTAAAATGCATGGACAAAATAACTGGATGGGCAGTTTAGATTTTTTCTTTTTCTTTTTAATAAGCAATTAAAAAAAAATTAATTTAGAATGCGACAATAAAAGTTTTTCCCAGGAAAAGCCATTATCTATTTGCTTGACTCTTTTAAGGACCGACTCTACATACCCCACAAGGGGAGAGGGAGGGATTGGAAACCAAGAAAGAGAATGAGGTAAAAGCCTCATGATGCTGAGGTAAGAAACACCAGAAAACACAAAGGAACAGCAGACGATCGGGCACAAAGAGCAGCAGTGGAGGACTCCACAGCGGCATAAAGAGCAAAATGCTGAATCCTTTGAATCAAAATGACAGAACATTACAGGAGTGAGATCAGCGGGCTCTCCAGGATGAAAGCAGCACAGCCATCAGAGGCTTCTACGGGAAGATAAAGGGCGAGCTTAGGTATAAATAACATTTCTCGGCTAAGGATGGGGTTGTTATATTGGTACATCACAGATGAAACAAAAGACAGAAAGACATAAAACAAGATTAAAAAAGAGTTGACAAGCTGCGAGAACCGAGTGAGTACAGCCAGCGTCTTCTTTCCTTTCATTTGTTTCACTCACTCATCTTTTCCTCTTTGGATCCATAACAGGCTCCACCGCATTGATCCAGCAATCAATTCTGTTCTTATGTTGTTTTGTTGGGCTGCTACTAATTCCAGTATGCTTTATTGTTAACCCTGTGCAAGGTCTGGAGGGGGGTTGATTGAAGATCCGGGTAAATAAAGAGTCGAGGGAGATGTCAGGGTGAGAGGAGATTAAAAAAAAAAGGATTGGAGAATGGAGTGGATCACAATGGAGTCACATAGGAAGGCTGATTTGTTGCCAGTAGTCGGTTGCTTAAGTCCTATGTTTATCCATAGGAGTGCAGTACTTTACCTGATGATTGTAGCTATGAAACATAAGGGTTTTATTTCTAAGCAACCACTTGACCAAACAGAACTGGGCCAACGAAATGGTGCAACACAGACTAGGTCTCTGTGTAAAGGTCAGCACAATGAAATGTAATAGTTTTTCAACTAAAGTTTTGTGTTCAAAAGATCAGGAGCTGGAAGAAACAACAGGTTGCCTAGTTTAGAAAAGATGAGGGATTGGCGTATTTATTCTACCTTCCATTTGTTCTTAAATGTAGGGCAGCAACCTCAAAACTAAATTCATCTTGTTATTTCAGTAGCATAATCTCCCAGAGAACATTATGGAGTTAAAAAGCCAGCCAAACAGGTAGAAAATTCCCAAGTTTAAACATAGTGTGCCCTTCATTTATCTTAAAAAAAATGTAACATGAGACATATGATTAAAGTTTATACTTTGGTTATGAGTTGATTCAGGGGTACTCAAACTTTTCGTGGCCAGGGGCCTCTTAGCAGTGCTAAAATGTTTCCAACGACCCCTTTAGATTCCTCATGCTGATAGAGTTTATAAAACAGCCTTTTGTACTGTTAAATACATAGATTTGGTGAAGATTAGATCCTCATTGTCAATGTAACTGTTGTCATACTTCCTAATTTTGGCTGATTTGGTTTTTACCTCACTTGATGAAGTGGACAGAGTTAAATATTTGTCCATTGTGTTACTTAGTTGAACCCCGACACATCCTCAGCAGTGCCTCCTAAGGCCCGACAGCATGGGTTTCACGGACCCCCAACCTCTGGTTCGCGGCCCCCCGGGGGTCCGGGGACCCCAGTTTGAGGGCCGCTGGATTAAAGCATTCAGGCACTGTCTAATGGGTAGTTTATCCCTTCCTGTTTCCTTGGTTATGACGATAACGTGACATGGAAGACGTTCAAAGTGATTAAAGTTAAGCTGCCATTTGCCACTTCCTGCTTAGCAGGATGATGACTCAAGTTTATGTGGCCACAGCACAAAGTGATCTCAGTGCTAACCGGCGGTAAAATCAATCTCCAAACATCACTGATGTGGAACTGCAGCAAAGAGCGACATGTGCTTTGGTCACATGTGACTAAGACCTGGAGAGGTCTTCAGCAACAAACACTCCAGGTGAGTCAGGTGGTAGACACAAAATGAACACTGTCAAGGAAGATGGAGGATCTGTGATGTTGTGGGGTTCTTTTTATCTACCAAAAAAAGCTCTGTGAAAAAATACGATTTTAAATAGACATTTGGTTGGGGTATTGATCCACAAAGCATGGCTTAAATCAATTGTACTTTAAAACACCATTCACAAACTATAGAAAACCTACAAACCTCAATTTGAAAAGTAAAGTTAAAACCTTAAAGATTGTAGTCATGATGTTCCTTTGTTTTTCAGACAGGATTAGATAGGTTGAAGCTTGATCTTGTATATCTTACAAGAATCAATAAACACACCAGGGGCCTCAACAGAACAAACTATGAGGGGAATGAGAGTACCTAGCCAGTTCCTCTACGTCACATACGTTTTTTGTAGGGCTGTCAGTAGATTAAAAAAAATTTATTTAATTAATTACATACTCTGTAATTAATTAATCTAAATTAATCGCATATAATTTTTGCTGCGAAAGTATTTTAAATATTTAAATTCAAATGATTCAATGAATAATCCACATTAGAACGATTAAAGTGCTGTTTTCAACAGCAGACAAACTGAACTAAACAGATGCCAATGTCAAACTGAACTCGCGTCAACAGGAGACGTCAACTGAAATAATAATAAAAAAGATAACCTGAATTTAACAGACGTCAACATATGCCATATTCCAATCTACTTTTTAGGCTAATTATACACAATTTAGATCTAGTGCTATTTTAACAAACAAGCATTTTATTAGTTGTTATCTCTTATCTGATGTATTTCTGATGTTTGGCACTTTGTTTTACCTTGTGTTAAAGTGCTCTTTAAATAATGATGACATTCATGATGATTATGATCAGAATAAACTTTTCCATCACCTCCCAGAAGCTGGAATGAAAAGAGACAAAAACATTTTTCACACCTCACTTAGTAACTCTAATATTTTAGTCTAAATACTTTAGCCTAAATATTTTAGGCTAAAATATTACACTTTTTATTTGTTTTTCTTCAATCCCACGGTGATGTTTAGTAATTTCTGCCAAAGGCTGCAGGATTTTAATTTAATTCATCTGAATGCAGTATTTGCAAGCCATACTCTGAATGGATGGGAAAAAGAACTGTCTGTGATTGGCTTTAACAGCCGAGCGAGCGCACAGCTGTTGTTGAGCGTGGAATGAGCAGGTGTGCGCGAGCAAAGTAGCGCGCAAGCAGAGATGGAACTCACCGCGAGGACAGTGGGTTGAGAAGAGTTTTTCAGACCATGCCAGACTAGTTTTGAGCGTTGAGAGTTGTTTCACTGCGTGCTTGGATTGGTTCCTGCGCGCTCAAACAGAAGGCACGAATATCGCTACATAGTTAAGAGGCAGCGCTGTCTTCTTCTCTGTCTTCATGCTCCTCCCCTGTGACTCTTTGGCGCCCCCCAGGGGAGGCGCGCCTCACCTCTTGAAAACCCCTACTATACGACATTGATTAATCTGAGTTATTTTTTTTAATCCGTTATTTTAAAAAAAATTAATTAATCGAAATTAACGCGTTATTTTGACAGCCCTAGGTTTTTGCTTTTAAAGTCCACCTTTTTTAAATGTGTTAACCTGTATTTGTTGACTTCATCATTGTTCTTAGAGTTAGTTAAGTATAGGGCAGGGATATTTGAAGTGGCTGAAGCAGTGCGTTCATGTCAGATACGTATTGACTTTAAAGCCCTAATGCCAGTGCAGGTCTCTAATGCTGCGTTCAGACCAAACACGACTTGAGTGTCAAAAAGCTTGTGCAGAGCATTTGACGCTCTGAGCAAAGTGTGGACAGACTCGTCTGAGGCGCGTTGGTAGAAGCTACCCTATTCTTTTCCTCAAATGGGGGAAAATATTACCCAAGGAAAAAGTTTCATAGAGCCCATAATTTCTAGATTTTGCTTTCAGTGAGCCTGACATCATTGACATCTTTACATTTTCTCTTGATCAATCATTGTCAATGGTTTCTAAAAAAAATTGAAAAGTTTGTCTTTGAACCTCTGGATACTGTTAAACTAACTCTCTTTCTAGTCTGTGTAAATGACCATAGAAAACCGAGGTACATGAGAAGCAAAGGACCACAGAGGCTTTTATGCAACCTACTGTGAAAATATCAGCAATCTCCTCCTTTTTTAACGATATTGAGGGTTGTCACTCCAGGGTTAATAGACGACTCTCAATGTAATCCCAGTTTTGTATCTCTCTATAATGGGAGAAACTTAAGTTGGACCTGAAGGCCACGTCAACCTTAGGTGTAAAGCTTTATAATAAACTAGGCCAAATGTTCAATGGGGTCCAGCCTGAACGTCTGAGCCAAGTAGACCACTTTGGATTTTATGTCTACGACACTGAAGTTTTTTTCTCTTTTCCTCCCATGTAAATTCATGACAAATGACCCCTTTCTCATATCAGCCACTGTACTGATACTCGGTCTTGGCTTGGACCCAAAGACTCATTCATCCTAACATCCAAGTTTATCAGACAGGCAGCTGCTGGCTCCTCTCTTTCCTCAGAGTAATCCGGTTTGGTCTCAGGGTCTATGGGCTGAGCTCCGTCAACAGAGAGATAAGGAATTGGACCGTTATCCTGTCCTCTAGAAGAGCCAGAGATCTTGACAGTAAGAGACTGACATTCCCAAACGATCCAAGTGGGGGAAATCTTTTGTGTTGCCTGCTGTGAAAATAATTGACCTGAACAGGTGTCTGAAGAGCAAACTCACAACCCTCCCCCCATTTTCTTTAGAGCAGATAGTCAGATTACATCAAAGACCCTTTTCACGCAGGTCTTCTGAAACTCTGGAAGTCCAAATGGCCCTTAGAGCTTAACCAGTTGGCTGATAATGTTGCTAAATATTAATTTATTATTTCAAACATGGACTAATTTAAACTAATTTATATTAGTAGAGCTAGTTTTATTTTCTTTGTTTATCAGTCTTGTGTTTGTTAGTTGGTTATGGCTTATGTTTTTAATCACAAAATATATGTAAACATATTTATGAATAATTATACATTATTAGCTTATGTGGATTTTCCCATTACTTTAGATTTAAACAAACATTTAACAAACATTTACGAGCTGAACTTACGATCAAACAAACATAAAATGCTGATTATAAAAGGGTGTAATTTAACTTTAGCACCAATATCAGTTACATCGTTGTTGCAGATTTTGGGAATTTCTTTAGGTGGTACCCACACATTTTGCTATGTTGCTCATTCCATAGGTGCACAATCTTTCGAAGCCGTACCTCATAGTAAAGGAACACCAGGCTTAATAATCAGGGTTTCAGGAGATACAATCTACAACCCCAATTGGTGTTAGAAAAGGGATAAAGGAGAAATGAGGTTTTCAAACACTTGATTAGGAGTGTACGAAGGCTCTTAAGGATAAATAAATTATTTATGTCAGTCTAATTGTGTTGTCTTTGGTCATTTGTTTGGATGCAACTGCAAAAAACATGTCCTCATAACAAGCTGAACTGAATAATGCTTCACTGGAAAGTGCATTTGAGAATATTTTAAACACCTGTGAAGAAGAGCAGAATGACCCACATGCGTCCAAAGAACTGGCGTGTAAGGGAGTGACTCATTAGAAATCTGCCAGCTGAAGAAGCAGCTGTTTGTTTTCTTATCCAACATCCAGGAGCCACGCGATCGCAGTGAAGAAAGACGGACGGATGATGTGCGCTTTAGGAGAGAGGAGCAGGGAGGAAGAAAGAGAGGGAAGCCGGAGAGGAGCCAATTTTCCATGATGATGGTTGCGCTGAAGACGGGTGACGGGTGGGAGAAGAGTCGGAAAACTCCGAGTGCGTGTGTTCTCGCTAACTAGACACAGACTGACATGTTGGTGAAGAGAGCCAACACCTAACAGGGCTCATGAAAATACTGGCTTACTCACACAGGCACACAGACACGCACCGTAAATCAGAGTCTGATCGGCACCCATTTTAGGACTAAACCCGGTCCAGGACTCCTTATTCAAAGAACTGTGCAGCAGATGCCAGAAAAATAAGTAGAACGTGAGGGAAGTTCATGTGACAAGAATGTACTTTGAATTGAATTATTATTATTTCTTTTTAAATCAGGTCATCATGAACCTAATTTAGCCTAAAACTAAAATAAAAAAAAATAGAACAACGGCTGTCTTGTAGGTAGAGGTTTCAATCTTGTACCATTAAATTAAACAGGATCATTTAATTCGTAGACATTAGACATCATTGCATAAACACCCTCCTTTTTCAAGTCAAAGCTCTGAGCCAAGGCACCGGCCTAATGTTTCTGCGCGGCTAACATCCTGACCATTTTACGATGAACTCCACTGGATGTCCAAGTACAGCAGGTACTCCTTCCTCCCTGCTCTCTTTGCCGTTTAAACACAGACTTTTTCCACTCAGCGTCGCAAGCAGTATTGCATATTGATGGCACGCTTTACACTTACTCTGCCAAAGAAAATCCACCATGGGCGACCTTGATTAACGCCACTCAACTGTGAGGTAGGAGCATATGCATGAAGGCTGATTACTCAGACCGAGCTGGTAAACTTTAATGAGAACTATAATCGAACAAGGGCAATGGTTGTGCTTGTTAAGCCAAGATAAAAATAAGGCTTGTCAGGAATCTGTCCTTGCTATTTTTAGAATGCCTATACTTTCTTTCTTTTAGGTAAATCAAGACAGTACCTTGGGATTATATCAAGAGAGCATTTTTGTTTTGCGTGCAGTAATCTAATATCTATTGTATTTAGTGTAGTAATTTAATCTCTATTCAGATTAAACTAATCTGCAGTCATGTGAAAACAATCTGGACCTCTCTTACGTTTTTTGTTCTTTCTAATGCAATCTTCGTATACTGCATTGATGTCTAATCTTTTTTAACTTCTCTCTAGAAAACAAAGTGATTTAGTTAAAAGCAAACACCAAAACTTTATCACCCTACCCCTTTGTAAACCTAATAAAAAAACGAGTCTGTTTTTTTTTTTTACCTTTACAACCACACATAATTTCAGATTAAAGCCCTAATTAAGTCCAGATCTGGCCTTTGAGTATAAACAGAGTATATAAAGTCCTTCTATTTCATAGTCTTTGTTTAAGCAGGTTTGTCCCATTGAGATCAAAAGGATCTCTTTTACAAGAGAGACCTGGCCAAGACTGGCGGCATACAGAGAGTCAATTACAACACATAGTCACAATACAGAGAACATTTGTATGTTTTCTCCGGACACCTTTATTCTGACAGAGCAAACCTTACTTGTGCCGCCCCTTTCTGATTGTACAGACAGGCACTTCACATCGACATTAGCAAGAGCCTGCTCTAGGTCCCGTAATGACTATAATTCTTCATTTTTATTGTTTCATGTGAATTTATTTCTATGCTTTGGTTTTTTAAAGCGCATTTTTGCAGTTATTGGTAAAACTCACACAGAAATGGGTTCCAGTTATAAAAGATGTGGATGACTTGTATAAAATGCAGTAATGGTTATTGATTAGTTTGGAAATTGGGCCTTTAAATGTTAAGTTTATACAGTATAACTTATGTTTTGAGACCATTAAACACATGCTTCATCTGTCGCGCAAATCACACATCTGTCATCCGTTAGCAAACTCTTAACTTTTTAAGTGAACTTTCACAATATATGACAAACTTAAAATGAGCTCAGCTCTCCAATGTATCATTAAACTTTATTGTATTTAGGAGTGAAACAAAAATGTGAGAATAGAATATACGCAGAATATTATGCAGAAAATAGTTTTGACACTTTTACAGTGTAAAGGCTCGGTAACTACTGTTGCTGTTACACACATATACCCACTTCTACCAGGACACATAAATCATACTATATCACTTTCCACTTCAAAAAACATGTGGAAGTCCCATGCTATAACCATAAAAATAATAGATTTTGCTAAGCTGTTTTTGCTGCTACTGTGCACAAGCATGCTACAGGCATGGAATGAGTGCCAGTGAGTTTGCAGAAACAGTAGAGATGTGTAGTGATTAAAGCTGCAGCTTAACTTTACTCACTTTGAACATTGTTTCTCAGACCGACGTTAACGTAATTATAAGTGTAAAAACAGCACAGATGTGTCTGTTGTGTATTTGAGTGATTAGTTACTTTTGACTAATTAGTTGTCATGTGACAAATTTTAATATAGTCAGGATGTTATTTGAGAAGAACATCAACTTTGGAGAACTTAAAAAGTAGCCAGCATTAAACATATGTAGTCTTATTAGGCCACCTTTCAGACTTAGTCTAATCTCTGGTTGTTAAAGCAATAAAGCACGTTAGGATTGAGCTTTGTTGTGAAACGGATGTAACGGATGTAACTAAAAGTAGCAAATACTGACATAATAAAGACGGCAGGTGGCACACGACATCATGACATGTTTTCCTAGCATGAACTACATCATGTTGGAACCTTGGGTCAGAAACTTTGGTTTAGGTCAGCTCATTTCTGTTTCGACTGGCCTAGAAATGCCTGGATGAGAGAAACGCCTCATGAAGGTGGCATAACCTCTCTGCACTGTTTCTGCAGGCTAACAGACCCAGTGCAGACAGAAGTGCAGTATATGACGAATAACGTTTGGGTGAAGGAGCACATCTGGCATGAATCAGAGCTGAGAGTGCGAGCCGAGCCATTTTGTCCCACATCACTACCTGACCTTACAAATGCTTTTCTGGAAAATGTGTAAAATATTCCCATAAACACTCTTAAATCTTGTAGCCATCATTCTTAGAGTTGTTCTTGTAGCCACACCATATTTATAAATCAATTTATTCATTGGGAGATCTCCATGAGTGACACACAATAATCTGTGTTTATATACAAGTCACTGCACAAACTGTGGGTAATTGAAGAAAACTTGACACATTATAACCTATGACAAACCCGATAAGCAATAAGAGTAAAACCAAGATACATAGAGATTTGATTCTAAAAAGTCTCCAGCTCAATAAAACCTTCAGAAAGTTTAATGGTTTTATTAGCGGCAGCAAAGAGAAGACATAATCAGCAAATAAGATGATTTGGCAGCCAGACTCAGCTCAATTCATGACCAGAGGCTTAGTCTTTGTGGTAACCAAAACCATCCGGGACGGTTATAACCTGTTAGTGACACATGAAATAGAGTTGAGACGCAGAGACAAATTTCCTCTCTCAATAATAGAGACAGACAGACAGACAGACAGACAGATAGATAGATAGATAGATAGATAGATAGATAGATAGATAGATAGATAGATAGATAGATAGATAGATAGATAGATAGATAGATAGATAGATAGATAGATAGATAGATAGATAGATAGATAGATAGATAGATAGATAGATAGATAGATAGATAGATAGATAGATAGATAGATAGATAGATAGATAGATAGATAGATAGATAGATAGATAGATAGATAGATAGATAGATAGATAGATAGATAGATAGATAGATAGACAGACAGACAGACAATTTTGTGAGTGTTTGTTGGTAGCATTAGCATCATATTGCTCAGTTGCACTGTAAACTCTTGTTTAATGGAAGAATTAAACAGAGAATAGAGAAATGTGTTGGCTTTATTGTCTTTTACTGCAACTGATGTGCTCTGCAGTTATGTATAGCCTAAAGCACCACACAATGGGACAGAATCTCATGTACTACATCCAGCACGTCTGAGGTTTGGCTTGGTATACTTTCTAATTCTGGGACCAGCAACGCTGCGCAGAGCAGTACATGCACATCCAGAACCAAGGCAAACAAACCCAGTGGGTCATATTTCACTATTTGTTCCATCACCAGCATTTCAACTTCAAGCAATGAAAATTACAGAATCTTTGACCTTAACCAAATACTTTAATGTTTAAGAAACAATTGGCATAGCAAAATTATTAAATCAAATGAGCTAACATCCATCCATTTACCTTTTCCATACCTGCTTTATCAGATTTACAAGAGACCTGGTGCCTAAGCTTAACTCCAGCAGTTATTGGGCCATAGGTGAGACCCACCCTGGGCAGGTAACACTTTCTGGTCAACATATTTTTGTTTTACTAGAAACTGTTGTCTCTGAGTTGAAAGGCTGTGTCAAATTGGTGCCTAGAGTAAAAAATATAGCTAAAGGACTCTGGCTGAAACGTGACTTTACCACTGATGTCAACTGAATAATAAATTATTGGGTCAAAGTGTTCAGGTTCCCTGCAAACTGCTGCTCTATAAGAATTGTGAACATTTCTGTGCATCAGGACTCAAAAGCTGGAGGGCTAAACTGCATTGCTCGAGTGAGCTCATTAGGTCAGCAGATGGTTGAGAGTTTCACTTATCACCAGGACAGAGAAACTGAGCCACCGAGAGACTGAGTCAGTTCTGGTTATGTCAGTTTATGTGTTAATGTATGATAAATATATTTGTAGCTGTAGTCTTTTTGAGTGCTAAGCATGTGGGCATCAATAGTTTATGTTCAGTATAATGTAATGGTACTCTTGAAGCAGCTATCAAGTGTGTCAAGCCTGTCATCAGCCCACACAGCTCCATCTGTTTTGCTGCCTCTTAAGCGCCATGTTTTCAGCATGGAACTGGGTATTTCCTTTTTGCATTCCTAATTTCTCCATAATCTGGTCTATAGTCTGTGGGTCGGATGAAAACGTGTTTTTCAATTTTAACACCACTATACTCTACTACTAGTTTTTTGGTTTTTTTTTCACTGTCAATTAAAACCTGGTTTGATAACCTTTGAGGATAGAATTTAAGACCAACAAATACCAAAAAATAATACCAGCTTCTTTTTTTTTTAGTTTACGTAAGAATGGCTTTCACAGAATTTGAACATTTATTGGTTAAATTAAGAATGTGATTCAGCAGTATTGTACAAGGTATCAATAGAGCAAATATTGGATAAATGTATATTTGGTGCATCAAAGCTCACTATGGAAAATGTTAGGTCGGAACAGGCAGAAAAACAGAAGCAAGAGGAGACTTAAAAGGCTGTGGCATTAGGAAGAAGAAAAATGCTGAGAAGAGAAAAATGAACAAGGTTCCTTTTCTTTCATTTCCAGTCTGGTGGAAATGGGACACAGTCAGCCTTCAGAGAAGAAAGGAAATTAGCAACTCCCCAGTTGTTTTGTCTTCTTTCCCTTTTCTCTCTTTTTCCTGGACAAAAAAAAGAGTAGAAACCAGGAGAAGGAAGGAAAGCGATAAAGATGCAAAAGAAGCTGCTACTGCTCTGCTGCCATTAAAAGATCTATTAGAGGCTATTTTAAGACTTACATTTTCTCTCTTTACTTCCAAATGATAGGGGAACAACCCTCCATTAATCCTGCTGTCATACATTGTATTAGTGTATGACACAGAAGGATGGGCGCTAATTTTGTAATAGACAGAATTTTTATAAAAAAAAACCAGCAGCAGACTGAGGGGTGTCTACATGCAGCCATATGTATTGACCGAAGGATGCATCTGCAGATCTTTGGTACAGATTATGATTAGAAAACAAAAAAATTCCTCTTCTTGAGCATTTAATATCTTACATTAAAAGCAAAAGCAACCTGTTCATTAATGAATAAAACAGATGTCCTGATTCTTGTATAAGAAATATGCCACAGACTAAGGTTACTACAATATGCTTTGTCATGATTTGGGGTTTTGTTTATTTTTGCCTTTGGACTTATCTGGACTTTTCTCATTTAGCCTATCACCTCTCAGTTCTGCCTGTTTTCTCCATGAGTCCCAGCCGCTCGCTCTGCCCGTTCTGGTGGTTCCCCGGTTCACATCGCCTGTTCTGTTCTGTAAACGTGACATGCTTGGATGAAAAAATGTCATGTTTCCCAACTAACATCATGTTTTAAGCTATCACCAAACTATTTTTTTTTAATAAAATACAGAAACTGAAATATTATCGTCACTGGCAGTTTAGGCAACTTTAGTAAAAAATAAATAAAAATACTGAATGTTTTATGAATAATTATGGTGGTGGGGGCTGGTGCCTATCTCCAGCAGTCATCGGTGAGAGATGGACTACACCTGGGACAGGTCACCAGATCATAACAGAGCAAAACAAAGACAGATATGATGAACAACCATGCATAGACACGTTCATACATAAGGGCAATATAGAGAGACAATTAGCATGAAACATAAGTATTTTGATTGTGGGATACCCAGAGAGAACCCAAGCATGCACAGGAAGGACAAGCACACTCCACGCAGAAAAAGTCCAGGTCTGGGATCCGAATCAGGGGCCTTCTTGCTGCAAGGTAATCGTTCTGTTGACCACACCACAAGAAATTAGGTGTGTGTGTGGGGGGGAAGGGGGGGGGGGGGGCTTTCTGAAATGTGGCCACTTCTGAGCCTGATTATTTCATCTTATGTACCAGATTTGAGTAGGTGGCACTGAAATAATTGCATATTTATGAACTCTTACAAATCTTGCATTCAATCATAGCTTTTTTCTTTTTGCAGAACCAAAGGTCGTTTTGTTTGGCTTTACAAATTTCGATCAAATACAAACAGTTTTTATAACAGAAAAATCCTTAAGTAAAAACTAAGATTGCTTTAAAACAGCTGTTACTTTCATTGTAGTGCATTATGTTAAAAAATACTATAATTTAAGGCATAATGATGACGATTGCCTCAGATATTCTTTTCAAACAGCCCACACAGAGGAAGTACAGCAATAGAGCTAGCCAGAAGAGGAGTTGCAAGGTAATGGAGCTCTGCTGACCATCGGGATCATTTGTAAAAACTTTGATTTCTGAATGTGCTGGCTGGACGATCTCTTCTGGCTCCCATATCTATGCTGGTACTGGCTGGTAAAATACAGACTGGCAGGTTCTGCTGACTGTGTGACTCTAGTCTGGACAGAGTCATGGCGTTTTGCACCAAAAGTTAAATTACAGCCACTTTTAGCTGGAAACTCATACCACTGCAGGGTTGTAGTGGGCGTGTGCAGAAATCAAGTCCTCAAAACAAGAAACTAGAATTATAGACAGCAAAATTGTCAAATCAATCTGAAGCGCCAAGGAAAAGAAATCCTAAATATTAAAGTTTTGTTTCAACATATATTATATGAAGTGTGCAAAGGGTTTTTACGACAAGTATTAACAATGTGAATGTAAACCAGACAATGATTCAATATATGACAGGGGGAGAAAATCTAATTTACAAGATTTGTAGCACTAAAGGCCAGTGTTTTAACAAGCAGGATAAATACAGACATTCCAACAAGAAGAAGAAAAAAAAGATGGAATTCTGGGAATGTCCCAATCAGCCACGCTGATGGCCTCCAGATAACACTCATAATCAGTGCTGGGGACAAACGGCTGTTATATGAGGGAGGGAGATGGGAGAAACATGCGCCAAAATGACACTCATTGAAACAGATCAAAAGCTTTGGCAGGATTCCTTCACACGGCTGTTTGATGTCTGATTGGTGGGGAAATTTTGGGCAATCTAACGTGTGTGTGTGTGTGTGTGAGTAAGTGTAAAGTGTGTGAGCTATCTGTTTGTGATTGAGGAAGGGCATCAGTGTGATGCACAGTGTAACTGTGTTTGGAGGATCCATGTGTGCAAAGCATGTGTGCACTGTGTGCAGCACAACTACATCTGTTTCTGTTGTAACGCCCTTACATCTTCCCTGGTGATACATCAACAACTGTATTATTTTATGAATCCCAGTTTAATTTCACTAGGTGTCACTTGATTTGAACAGCTTTGCCTTAATGCAACAGGATATACTCCTGGGTTTGCTGAGTAAAGCAAACACACTTGTTAACATGAAAGTGGTGGTGAATAATAAATAAAAAAAACCTTGTACATAGTTTTAGCTTCATCCATACTTTCTAAAAGACTCAAAGTTTTTCTTTGGTGTGTCCTTGGTCTTCCACAGATTTTCAGTGCAGGGCAACAGCATATTCAAAGTAAAGTTTTGTTTTTCTCCTCTTTGAACCACTGTAGAACTACTTTAAAGTGTTCATATAATTTAAATACTGGCACATTTTGTCCTATTGCAACCACAAATGTTAGCCATTTATTTGGTTTCAATGCGAAAGACCAAACGAGGCGTAATTATTGCAAATCAGAAACTAAAACAATGCATGGTTTTCTACATTTTTACAAATAAAAATCAGAAAATCAGAGCATGCAGCCTACTTTACTTTCTGGGTTCTGTGAAGAATATGTTCGAGAACATTACTTGTAAAACAGCATAAAGGTTAGATTAGGTCCAACACAATACTTTAGACATCCCAAGGATCAAGTATTCAATCCATCATCTGAGAATGAAAAGTATGGCCTGACTGCTGAGACATGGCAGTCCACCTAAACTGATAGGGGAGCATTATTTAGAGAAGCAATCAAGACCATCGCAAGGAGCTAGAAAGATCCACAACTTAACTGGCAGAATCTGCTCAGCGAACAAATGCATGTCATTAATTACACATCCCTGGCATTTATGGAAGACTGGCATAAAGAAAGACAACAGAAGTCCTGTTGTGACGCTGCTATTCCAAGACGTGATGGTAAAGAAAATACAGTATTCACAACAGACTTATAGAACATATTTAGCATCTTGATGCAAACACTGAAGGACCTGAGCTTTTTATAGAAGCACAGTCTGATCTGCCTCTTCTTGTAGACAGCTTCTTGAGCAGATGAACACCAAGGTATTTATACTCATCCACCATTTCCACATATTCTCCATGATGAAAATACTGTTTAATCTATTCCTGTTTCTTCTGAAATCTACTATAAACTTCTTTGTTTCATTCACATTGCAGATGAGATGATTGTTTCCACACCCACACATGCTACAAAGTGGTTGTAATGTTCAGAGGAAAAGGACCCAGAATTCAGCCAGACCAGCAGAGGTTTCTTAAAAAAAAGCTCTTTAATAACCAACTCAAAAAACAGGGGAAAAATCCAAACAGACTGTAGAACAAAAAGATGGCACAAAAAATAAACCGATGAGCAGGGCAGACAAGGCAGGAACAGACAGGACGGAGTGGCTCAGGTTACTGGAGAAACAGGGGTCAAAATCCAAAAAGCAAACCAACATACAGAATTCACAGGAGGAGACTCACCCAAACTCAACAGGACAACCAGGCCACAGGCGACGAAAGAAGGAGCCTGGCTACAGGCGACTGAAGGGGGAGCCTGGCTACAGGCTGCTAAGGAGGGAGCCTGGCTACAGGCTGCTAAGGTGGGAGCCTGGCTACAGGCGACTGGAGGCCCCGGGCTACAGGCTTCAGGAGGCCCCGGGCTACAGGCTTCAGGAGGCCCCGGGATACAGGCTTCAGGAGGCCCCGGGATACAGACTTCAGGAGGCCCCGGGATACAGGCTTCGAATGAGGAAGTCTGGCTCCAGGCTGGAGTGAAAGCCAGACCCTTAGCAACAAAAAGTCTCAGGACCAGCTTCTGGAGGGTCTCAGAAAGCGACATCCAATACAGTCTCTCCCAGAGTTGGCTGTCCATGAGGGCAATAAGGGGTCTAGGCTTATACACAACACCAAGAGGCTCAAAGTCTCCAGGGGACCACGGTTGCTGAATCCTCTTCTGAGGCCCAGGGTGCCCGAAGAGCGAAGGATCCCCCTGAGTCCCCGCCTCACAAGTTAGCGACGGACCCCTCTGGGTTCCCACGTCGGACGTCGGCGACGGACCCCTCTGGGTTCCCACGTCGGCGACGGACCCCTCTGGGTTCCCACATCGCAGGTCAGAAGAAGCAGGTCCTCCTGGACCCCCTCCTGTGACTTGGGTGAAGCCAAGTCCTCCTGGACCACCTCTCTGGACTTGGGCTGAGGCAGGTCCTCCTGGACCCCCTCGTTGGGCTTGACGGGAGCCGAGGCATCGGCCAGACCCTCGGGGACAGACTCAGGTTGCCGCATGACCACTAGAGACAGGGACTAAGGTCTCAGCCAGACCAACCGCTCGCCCGCGTTTGCGACGGCGAGGCGGCTGCAAAAAAGCACTGCTGCCTAGGAGGTGGCGTCTCGGACCAAACCCGGGGGGGGGGGGGGGGGGGGGGGGGGGGCAGACCACAAGCCTGGAACCCTCAAAAGACGCCCCCAGGTCCTCAGCTCTGCCGGGGACAGAGTTCCGGGATCGCAGCAGGCTCATATTGAGAAAAAAAAAATAGAGGAGGGGAAAAGCAAAAAAAAAAAGGAAACGTGCTGATCTGGCGATAGGTCCAAAAACGGGCCAGGTTGTACTGTAATGATCAGAGGGAAAGGACCCAGAATTCAGCCAGACCAGCAAAGGGTTCTTTTGATTTTGTGATTAAAAAGCTTCTTTTAAAAGAAACCTTTGCTGGTCTGGCTGAATTCGGGGTCCTTTCCCTCTGATCATTACAGTGGTCCATCAACTCCCTAGTACTGAGCTTCTAGTCCATCTTTGATACACCCCACGGTGGAAGGATCCTCTGAGTATTTCTGCAGATGACAGGAGTCTGTCTTGTACTGGAAGTCTGAGGTGTTTATAGTGAAAAGGAATGGTGAGAGTACAGCCCCATGTGGTGATGAATACCTGGTAAGACACACAACTCTTCAGTCTCACGAGCTGTGGTCTGGGTAGACCATAGTCTTTGAAGGCAGACAATTGAGTCATCTGGAGTTCCCCACAAAGCAAATCAGGCTGAAATGTGCTAAATGCACAGAAGAAATCAAAGAATGACATCAGACAATGCTGTCTGCTTTGTGGCTGGGTTTGTTGATGCAGGTGTATGATAGCATCTTCGACTGCAACTCCACAGCGACAGGCAATCCGTATGGGGTCCTGATAGTTGCTTGTTTGCTTACTCAGATAGGCCAATGGGAGGCTCTATAGCACCTTCATGATTTGGGGATTTAGGGTGTCAGGGAAACAGGTCCATAGTTATTGAGGACTGATGGGCTAGTTTTCTTTGATATCGAAACAAGGCACAACACGGACTTCCCCAACACTGGGACCATCTGCTGGGTCAGGCTAAGGTTGATGAGGCGCTGCAAAATCCCACAGAGGTGCTCTGCACATGCCTTCAGGACTTTAGGGCTGACAGCATCTGGACCTGCAGCCTTTTTCCAGTTCAGTCTCCTTTTAAATAATAAATGTCAGGTAGTGGTCAGGTGACCATGTTGATGGACTATATAAGGAAGTTCCACCCCCCTGTTATTCGCTCAGACATCGTTCATTTCATATCACGAGCTCTGACACTTTTAAATTGTCATACTGCCATTGCTCCAGTACCGTAAGTGCTATCCTTCTTTCCTCTCTGCCATCCAGGTTTGGTCTACAGTCCTTTTGAAAAACCTAACTCCTTTCCAAATATGAGCTAGGTGCTTCGGGTGTTAGCAGATCAAACTGCGTGCTTCACTCTACCCAACGCCAGTTTGGCACTGTGTTTGGGTCGAGGCACCATGTTACACGGAAGTATCTAACCAGTATGCGTGAATGTCACCACTTTACAGACAAAAAGTTGGGGGCTGGGAAATTTCGGGTGGGGAAATTACACTAAACATACAGTAAAGGTCCAATGGTATGGTTTAAATCAAAGCATATTCATGGGTTTGAGTGGTCCAGCCAAAGTCCAGACCTAAATTCAATTGTGAATTGGTAGCAATACACAAAAAACTTGCCACAGGCTGACAATTGTTAACAGAGTTCACAGACAGTCCCCACTCAATGTGACAGAACATAAGTCATCTTACCAAAAGTAACGGGCATAAATCACCTCTGTACATGTCCAAAGCTGCAAGCCATAACCTAAAAGACTTGCAGCTTTAATTGCTTCAGTTTGTACCTCCACAATACAATGTTTCAAGGAGCCTAATTATGAATGCAAGTTAGCATTCTCTGGTTTTTATTTCAAAAAAATTAAAAATAAAGAATTAAAAGCCTCAGTTTTCCTTCCACAAGGAAGGATTTCTGAGGACCATTGTTGTTGCTCCCCAATGAATACTTTATCTAGCAGACCATAAGAGTATAACTCAATAGCTTACAGCTGTGTAGTTAGTAACGTGGAGGTCTCGTTATGATTGATGCCTACTTGATATGATGTTGATTACTAAACTGAGTTCATGATCATTGGTAGATGGTTGACATGTTTTAAAAAACATATACAGTATTTAATCACAGTCAGTCACCCACTCCTGCCAAGTGCCCCAGACCTCTGCCACACCAATATTATTCCAGCTGATTACACTGTAATTTCTCTTGAGGGCGGCCTGTGAAAGGCTTTTTTTTAAACCCTGATTAATACTAACCACAGCATACTACAATGTCTTCAGTATGTGTTTGTCAGCTTCTTTTCTGCTATTGCTTTTTATCGATTGCGATAGCATGTGCTCATTCTGGTTTCATTCTCCAACTCTCCTTTTGTCCTTTTTTCTTTAATTACTTCCCCTTGCAACTCTTCTAGCTTACTCCAATTTTTTCAGGCTTTCGATGGGTTCCACATTGATCGTTTCATATGGATTTAAAGGAAATAGGGAAAAACAGTAGTTTGCATGAGTTCACACCCTGTAAACTTTTGTTCCTTACACCACCATAAACTAGTGCATAATTGTGAATTGTACAAAAAAATTCTAAATGGATTTACTTTTTTTCAATCATATTTCCAAGATATGAAAATATGGTGTGGACGTGCATTCAGCCCCCTAGAGTCAATAATCTGCAAAACTACATCTATATCTACATCAGCCTTGCACATACAAAGATGAGATGTTCATAATTTACAAAATAGGTCAAGCTCAGTCAGATTGGATACAGAACGTCTGACGATAGCTACTTTCAGGTTTTACGGCAGATTCTCAAATGCATGTAGGGCCATCACCATTGCGTGAATATTCTTTGAAAAAAAACAACAACATTCCAGTGTAGTGCTGGCTGTATATCTGGGGTTGTTGAAGGTGAACCTTTGTCCCAATGTTTTGCAGCCTTTAGCAGGCCTTTCCCTCCCAGGTTTACTCTGCATTTTGCTCCACCCACATATGAGTCAAGTGTCCTGCTGGACAGGAGCATCTCCACAACATTATGGTGCCACCCAAAGTGATTTGTATGTAGGTCAAATAGTTCAGTTTTGGTTTCACTTTATAGTAGCACAGTTTTCCACAGGTCCTATTGCCACTCTTCCATGAACGCTGGATTTGTGGTTTGCCCGATTAATAATATATTAATAAATTCACCTGGGCTGTGGATTTCTGTTAGCCTGGCAAGCCAGAGTGACTCACACCATGTGCATTTAATACACAGCTTGTCAGTCTGGCCAGGCCTAGACTCTCCGACCTAAACTTATCGGAGCAATCACAGTGCAGGAGGCACGAGTTTACGATGCGTCACTCTTAGCATCAGAATTACCCATAGTGCAACCTGTTTCCGCTGACCCTAATATGCGGATTTTGCAGCGTAAGTCATTCTGGCTTGCCAGTGTAGATCTCTATAGCTCCTCCAGAGTTACCACATCTATCTCGGCTGCTTCTCAGATTATTGCTCTAGTTGCCCTGTTGGGTAAAGTGGACAGCCATTTCTTGGTGGTTCTGATTTGTGGCTCACTCTTTCTAATTTCAGATGGTGAATCGAAAAGGGCTCTGTAAGACATCCAAAACTTGAGATATTGTTTTATTATCTAACTCTGTTTTAAACATCTCAACAGCTTTATCACTTTTTGAACACTAAATTTAGCCCTGCAGAATGAGGAGAGACATTTTAACAAGCTGCCTCTTCACTATATGTATCTATAATATAAAAAAAACAAAAAAAAAACAGTGAACTGCAAATCTGTAACCTTACATTTGTTCCTCTTAACCTCCGTTAGTGGATTTCTGCACAACACGAAGATCCATTCTACAAAAGGAAATTGCCTTTACTCCTGCTTATCTGACTAAAGCTGTGGCCAGCTGTTGCATGTTGACCGCACGTGTGTTCAAGACTGCAAGCTATTTCCTGAGCTGTCTGTTTTGAAACCAAGCACAGTTGCTTCACTTTTTGTTTCCATTTAATAGAAGCATATGACATCCCTGACTCCTTTGTGGCACAAACATTAATGTGTTTACTCTGCATCTGAGCGTGTGTTCTTGGTAGACAAATAGGGGTTGTTTGTTGCCCTAATGAGCATTTGTTTGAGCTACAGTGTTGCGAAGCTCATTCAAGGGTCTGTGAATACATCTATCTCAAATGATCACATGTTTGCTTTTTTTCTCTCAATAACTAATTTAACATTTTTTAGAAATATTATTCAGAATCACCACTAATTGTTTTATTATTTGTCTAGTGACAAAAAAGGTGTTTAGATAGATACTGATGGATTTATCTTGTAACCTCTGTTGATGCATTGGTTCCTTTAAAGTCTGCTTTGCTGAAAAGATGGATGGATGGATGGATGGATGGATGGATGGATGGATGGATGGATGGATGGATGGATGGATGGATGGATGAAACTTGATTTAGATTTGACCAACTTATCAACTTGTATCAACTTGAACTGGGTTATAATTCAGTTTGGGCAAGTTTGCCATGATATTAAATAAGTCCAAAAGGTAAATAATTACATCCTTTAATAAATTAATTTCCACCTGCATGAAACCCAGTTTATGAAGCTAACAGAAAAGAAGGATAATCAAACATACCAGTTTGTGAAAGAGCATAAAACAGCAATGGACAGAATGTGCCATTTAGATGACAACACCAGATCGAACACATTAACAATCTGATTTAATCATATGATCTGCCCCTAATTAACTCTAGATGAATAATCTGAACTTCTGTCACAACACTTAAAGCTAGGGTTGGTGATTTTACCGGATGTTTCCCCAAGTCCATTTTCAAATAACTGCACATGCACAAGACATTACCTCGCTCTTCAGGGAGATCGCCTCTTAAAAATCTCCCAAATCCCTGGTCTTATTTCTTTCCACTCAGGCCTTCCTCTTCTTCCCATAAACATGAACGCAGTTCGCTTCATGCAACCTTCAGCCATCTTCAAAGTCTGCGGTGAGAGCAGTGGAGCTACAGTGAACAGCTAACTGCTAAGCTAACCTAACCAGATACATAAACATTAGAAGTGCGCATGCGCAGCCAGCAAGCGGAAACTGTAAAAGGAACGTGCACAGACATTGGGGTTATGTAAGCTTGTCAGAATGATTGGCATGTGGGACAACCAATAGATATGGCGATAGCCCTGCAAATTGTGGGGCAGAGGGGAATGAAAACAGGAGCAAAACCATGCCCTACGGACCAAGTGGCATGGATTGGTTGGAGTTTTTACAAGCCTACAGCACCCACCGAAAACGATTTTTCTAGCCTTGTTTTTTTGTGAATACATAATGTATTTACTACTTTCAGGATTTTTTTTTACCCTGTATAAAAAAAAGTGTTCCTGAGCAGGATACCAACTGTAGCCTTAATTTTGTTTCAATCAAGTGGCTCAAAGAAAACACATTAGACTGTGTGCTGACCTATTTAAACTTGGTTTTAATTACAGACAAACCACAAACTTTGTAGAAGAATGAAAATAACCCAGAGCATCTGACTTACATGCAGGAAATAAAACTGTCACTGCTGAATTGTGGAAAAGGCCTCCAGAATATTTTCAGAACTAAATAATCTGGTGATAATGATGATTTTCAGCTTGATTGACCAGAGCATAGTCCGACTGTTCAATCTTTTTCCAGTTTGTAAACCTAGCTTTAACATAATCGGATTGCAGGCCTATTTGCTATTCCACGCCTCTTGGGGACGTTTCATCAAAGGGCCAAACTGACCCAGACACAAGTTTAGTTTATACCAAGAAGACTGAACAGAATACAGCCAAGGAGCTCAGTTTCATTCTTTTCATCTTTCAATCTCCACCTGTTATGACACATGATGGATTTGGAAAGGATTGCAGTGCTTTGGAAATTTTGGAGGCGATCTCCTCCAGAGAATACACACTGTGACTCCTAGTTATATTTAGCAAGGCTAACTCTGTTAATTGCCCATTTAATGTACTAAGAAAGCTTAAAAGGTCATCTCCAAACAATTTGGTCCTTGTTTTAATCTATTAAACGCGCGTTTTAAAGCAACTCTCTCTTGCAAGGTGATAATCGCCTCTGTTTTATTAATAATGACTCATCCCAGGAAGGTCAGAAAGCAATGCTTTGATTGCTGTTGAATCAGAAGGTCAAACCAGAGGTCAGGCATTCACCACAAATCTCTCGTTGGTGCATCTCTAAAATGGTCAAAATATGTACAGATCTTTGTAATGCCGTTTTTATATAGCATATATAGAAAGAAACCAAGAACCCATTATTCAGAACATGTTTACAAAAATTAAGTAACTTTATAAAACAACAGGAAAATGTCAACAACAAACTAAAAATACAAATAGATTTTCTGATGTTTAGTCTTCAAATGGTCACATAAACCATTCATTGATCTCCTCTGGAAAAAGTAAAGTTCTCGGAGCGATTGCATCTGTTGTTTTACAGGCAACATGCTCACAATGGAAACTCAGTAAAAACGTTGTAAAATATGGTAAAGGTTGTGGGAGGCGTCTCGAAACCTTACAAGAGCAATATGACTAGCGCAAAAACATTTAAAGAGAGCAGAAACAATTGCAAATACCTTGAAGGAGATTTTTGAATGTTGAGGGAAAACAATTAGACAGAAAACACAAGCACAAAAGTTTTGTTCGAATAGCTTCTTATGTGAATGTTTTGGTTCGAAGCCTTTAAGCATTTCACATATATAACAATGTATGAAAAACTATCCATACAGTATGTATCACCATACTTTATTTGTAGCTTATCCATCCTAGAACTTAAGATTCAGCAACACAAAAGTGAATCATCCGCCACAGCCAACACCATGCGAGAATCAATAACTGAGAAGAAATTCAATTATTATTGATTTTTTCTGAAGGGGCACTTTTGGCCGAAATAACTTTATTCATAGCAGGACTTGGACCATAAAAATGTTCTTTAAGATTGCCAAAAGAAGCAGGACATGGAAAGAAGCAAATATCATTTTTTTAAAGTACAAGTGTGAGTAAGTGTTGATGCTGAGCCACTCAGAGGTGAAGTCTGAGATGCGTGATTTAATTTTTAATATTCCCTCTTTTTGTGCATTTGAGTATGTAAGTGATTTGATCTTCGGATGGACTGCATGGAGAAATGTTCCACCCAAAGTAGCTGCGCACTGGGACACACATGCGTAGACTCTTCAGGGTCCAATGAAATGCGGTTTTGAGAACACAGACCTGTAAAGTGCTTTGAAGGATGTGTTTGGAGGAATGTGTGTTAAAAAAGTATTACTCACCTACTCGTCAACCAGCAGGAAACCCATATGCAGAACAAACATGACCACAAAAAGAGGAAAAAGAAGAATAATTAGTCCAATATCTACTATTTAATACAGCATATCAGTACAGCTGATGTACAAAAAAGACATTCTCCATAACTTTTAATTAACCAAAATCTAGAAATACATCTTACATGGCTATTTTATTTTGGATTGCAGAAGGTTTTGGGCTTATCCCACCTGTCATAAGAAACAAGACAGAAAACAATGTACACAAAGTAACACTATGACCTTCGGTCAACTGAAAAAACGCTAAGATAATTAGAGTTGTTGGACAAAGACCCGAGTATCCTTAATAGACTAATAAAACAAAACAAAAAACATACCAAACATATAAAGCACTCATCTTATATTAGAGCCAGTAAACGTGGTTCTATTTTAAAATTCAGTTAAAAAATTTAAATCAAATTTTGGGTTTTATCATTCCAGAGAATAGAGTGTTTTATTGTCAGTCCAAAATTTTATTGTATAAATTTGCAATCAGCTGTGGTTCCAGGTTCTTTCAAGCATGATGTTATTGAGCCATTGTTATTTGGATCCTACACAGCTTAACAATCACAGGCCTATCTCTGAGATCCATTTGATATCAAAGCTTCTTGAAAAAGTAGTGCCAGAACAGCTAATTTTGTTCTATGGTAAAACATGAGCTCTCTGACAGATTCCAGTCTGGCTTTTGTAAGCTCCACTCCATAGAAACTGCATTGGCTTACTACACTCTGCAGCATTATATAATTTGATAAGCCGATAAGCCAGGTTGGTACTGACTTTTTTGAAGATCTGAGCCTGCTGCTACAGAATCAACACAACTGCAACTAAAATATCCCGGTAATGTTCACTGAACTGATATGAGTCACTCACCTTGCCATGCTAAGTGCTTGAAAAATCCAGTTTCTGAATTATTCAGCTATTTACATACTCGGGACACTCAGAGAATGGAGCATTGCTCAAATGACGTCAAATTACAAAGTATAGATGCATGCGCCGCGGCCATCTTGTGGTCGTACAAACGCGAGTAGTAATGACTTTGAACAGTTTACTTGTATAAGTCAAATAGTGAATGGATCTGTCCTGAATATTGCCTCAACAGACATATACTGGCAATAACACTGCTGCGTTGGTATCTGAAGAAGTGACTCTCAATATGATGATCGTGACCATATGAAGGGAGTATTTATTCCACTGATTTTCTGAAACACTGAAGGATTGCAGAGAAATGTCAGTGTTGGATACAAGCTTGTAACCCAGAGGACTTTACTGTGGCATCTGACCAAAGACACCTATGTGATCCCTACATTTCGTCAGTAGGGAGATAGCATTTAAAAGTCCAGACCTAATACCAGCGACTGCAGCATCTGTGCAGGTAGGCCACATTTATTTGGCTTTTCTCAAAAGAATGAAAACGTCGTACAATGCATGAGGGGTTTATAAATGAGCTTCAGTATTCCATAGTCCGCTTCTTATCGGCGACTTTGTGCTTGTTTTTCTCAAAGGTATCTTGCACTGGCTTCTTTTGGTTTGTTTTACAACGTGAAGTTGCTTTTTTTCAGCTTGCCGTTTTTCCGACAGAATGCCGTTAGCTGGTTATCACGCCGCGCAACAAGGACGGGGCTCAACCCCTAACCCCTTCTCTCATACTTTCAACTTAAAGTCCTTGAAGCATCAATTGATGAATAAGAGCCTATTTTATTTTTAAAGTCATTGAGGTCTCTCAGTGGAAAAAAAAAATGCCAGTAAATTCCTGAATCATGAAGTAAATACAATCAATCTTTCCTTGAAGGCAACGAATCCACACAGTAAATGTTTAACCACCGTCGTATGATGTGACTGAGAGCAGCCGGCAGCCTTGTTGCGGAAAAGAGCAGTATGTAATGGAACATCAGTGGGTCTCGTGTCTGGCTTACAACTGTAGCTGTGTTTTATCTCTTGCCGAAGTGTACACACACTAAAACAGTAGTGGTGTCTGTGAGCTGCCAGTGGTCTGGACATAATCACAGGCTGCGGTCAACGCTGCAGTGTCTGGGTTACACAATTTACACTTGTCCACACACACACACACACACACACATAGACAGACACGCACAGACGCGGTGTCATCACACACATGCAGTGTCATCAACTGGAGACTGGCCATGTACTTTTAACAATCTTTCATGATAAATGAAAAGTCAAGTTTGCTTTTGTTGTATTTTGAACTGGTCCTAAACAATAGTTCTCCAGGAATTTCTGAAAGTTATTCTACAAATTATGGAAGATATTCTTTTTTACAAGTTTTCAACCCAGGCCCTTATACAGAGCAAGAAAACACACAGTGTAGTTGGGTTTTTTAAAAAAAGAAGCAATGGTTCACAATGGGAAAAGGCCAGCCGGTGGATCCCATGAGGATGTAATTTTGTCACATACCAAACCTTTTTGCAAACCATGTATATGTGACACAGCAGATCAAGATTTGGGAAATTAATTGGGCAGAAACTTAAACCTGCTTTTACTGAAATTCATATTATATAAACTCACATGTTTCCAACCTGATTCAGAGAGAGAAAAAAAAACAGTCCAAGAGGATGAAGAAAAGAAGTGTGACTGACTTTATTTGACGACATTCACATCAAAGTGTTTAGCTCATTGTAACAGTAAAAAGAAGCGTGATAAATTTGCCTTTTTTTCCCGTTAATGCGTGAAAGAGGTCATGCAAATGTGCACGCCTGAGTGGGCAACCTTCTGTTTTTCTGTGTGCCTGCCATGGCAGTTTCTGTTGTTGTCCAAGCTGTCTTCTCCAGTGCTGCTTGTGACGGTGTTGAGGCTGAAGCAAGAGTTTCAATAACTGAAAATCTTGCTACAGTTTTTTTGTAAGTTTACAGATTTTACATTCATAGAATCGTACGATCATCAGGTGCTTCTAAATTTAAGTAAATATGGCAGTTTAGGACCCATGGAGGTGACTATTTGTTTACAATTCTTAGTATTTTTGACATAATTTATCTTTTTCTGAATACACATTTTCCTTTCCACTTTTTTTATGGTTAGTTTTGCTGAAATTCTGCTAATTTTGTCGTTATTTTGTTTCTGCACCTCTCCTAAGTGATTAGAATGGAATCTCGTCCAGATTATTATTTAATTCCCTAACAGAAAGCAATGTGATAGGGGTATTATTTTCAGCATCTGTAGGCAAACTACATATCCAGAAATGCAATCTCGCAATCTACTACATTACACTGAGGCTACTTACTGTTAGCCAGGCAAATAGACTTAGGGTTAGGGGTAGAGGTAGGGTTAAGGTGGTGAAAGCAGCCTATGAAAATTGGTGGTTTGCAACCACAGGATGACTATCTACAGAAATAGCCATAAAAAGAAGGTTATGAAACCTGCTCAGCCTGACGTTCCTCAGTCAACAACAAGTTTTATATGACTAAAATTGGAAGAAAAGAAAAAAAATCAACACAGAGACTGTATATGAAACAGGTACGTTCTTCTATTTATGTCTATTCGAACTGACAAGAGAAGGGGAGGGCTTATCCTTGTACACGAATGTTAAACTATGTTGAAAACAGTCCAGCTGGTCTTCTGTGTGGCTTTTCCACCCATATGTGAGTTTCCTGTTATAAAAATATCATAACCACCTGCTTGAGTAACTGTCTCTGAGCTATTTTTCCTCCAAAGCAGCATCTTAACAGCTGTTGAAGAAGTATCGGTGCGGCTGCTTCTAGAAGGAGTATCAGTCTCTTCCCACTCGGTGGACATAGCAAGCAGGGTGTGGTTGTGTAAAGGATACACCTTCCTTATTTAACTGTCCTACATTCCCTCGTCACTAACACACACATACACACAAACACACAAACAGACACACAACTGTCTTGATAGGACTAATGACCGAACAATCCCATGTGGTCATTGACCCTTAAACCTTCATCTCCACGCTGGCTCAGACCTTTGCTTCCTCCCTTGGGCCCACACCAATGGAGAGGTCAGCATCTGGAACATATTCCACTTCACATCTACATTTATGGCAGAGGTGTCCCTGGCGGTGTGCATGGACATCTATGGCGCTCCAAACCTTAAGATCTGCACTTTTAAGACCCCTCTGAACGAGAGGCCCCACACAGGGGAAGAGACAGCCCAGCTCTCTCCCCACAGAGGCACCCATTAAAGTGTTCGCTATACGGGGTCACGGCCTTATTTACCCGCCTTGATGGCTGTGAAGAATGAATTGGGGTGGGTGGGGGGCTTCACTGTGCCTGAGAAATAATAACATGAAGGAGCTAGGTTTTTTTTTACGGTGTTGGTATTATAATTGGAAAAGTAGCAGCCTCCCAAACTATTGTTCAGCTTATAAAAGAGACGATGGATCTGCCACTTAGTTGCTGTATTCCTAATGTATATCCTGTTTTGTCAAGGGTAGGGGTAGATTACAGATTGCAATGCCACCACAGAGTAAACAGTAAAAGAGTAGTTTTGCCGACAAAGGCTCCCACTTCAGTGCTTCATGTTAACGCATTCAAATGACACAATGTGCATTAGCAAAACCACAACGGTTGTTTGTAGTCTTGTCAAAATACTTGTAACAGCACAGTAAAGCACTTTAGAGCACTTGTACGATGGTGTAAATATCATTAGTCTTTCGCAATGGTTGCTATGGTAAAATAAAAAATTGCCGGAGTGGTATGACGTACCGGAGCAGCCAAGAGGGTAGACACATAGGCTCTGAAGCTGCGCGTCTAGTTATTCAGCAAGAATAAGCACTTCTTCTAATCACTTATTATAGTCTTGCTTACATTTTGCAGTCATTTTTCTCAGCTTAACTATTTGTCTTGGCTCAACTTTGCCCTGCATTTTACTCTTTTTTTTAGCAAACTTTTAATGATACAGAAATGTCCAAATATCCTATTTGACAATATTGTTGTCTATGGTAATTCTTAGAGCAGTGCACACATGAAGCACTGCTTGTTTTACTGGTTCTATGACTTTTTTGTTCTTTAAGATAATGGAGCTTTAATCTTTATATATAAATACTGAGATTGCTTTTGAGAATTTAAAACAATGGATCTAACAGAACAAATAAGGCACATGTATCGGGCTCCTTTAGCTCTTTCCAGGACTACAAATATAAATTGCAATGATCCACATTTCCTCATCCTCCATTGTGTATATCACTTAGACAGGCTGACATTTTGCAACTGAACTGGAGCCCGAACACACATATGTGTCTCACTTTAGTGTCCCTGTAATCATATGTACAATTTGGAGGTGTGTGGGCACTTTCCCCCATCTGTGACTACTCTTTCACATGTAGCCCAGCATATACTGGTTTCTAGGTGCACAAAGTCTGATCATGGAGTTGTAGTTATTGGAATGGAGATTGTAGATTGTTTGTTTCAGATGCTTGGAGAGATTTTTTTTTTGCAGTCAAACAGCAGGAAGTAGAGCACATAGCAACCAAATGTACTAGTCCGTGATGAGGTTGTAGCCTCGGCATGGGAACAAAACTGCGACAATCAGTTGAATCTGGTGCTGGATATGCTGCCAAAGTGATAGCAAACCGCCCTGGAAGGTTTGTGCTTGCTGGACAGATTTGGAAAAATCTGCCACTCCAGGTATATTGGGGAGTGAACTGAGTTTATTTTGCACCCAAGAAGAATATTCAAAGATATTGATCTCCCACGGTGTGGCTGATTTTTCCTCTTGTGTTAAAGCCTTAAGGGGAACACATTGGTAGTGTAAGATGCAAATAAAAACACACACACACACCTTTTATTAGACAACCCACACAGAAGGTGTCTGGTTGGAATCAAACACTTAGAACCTTCTTTTTGAACTTGATCTATACAGAAGGGTCAAAAACAACTATCCACCGTTTATTGACGGGAGTCGAGAAACAGGCCTTACATGTGCTCAACACAAGTATTTGCAATGTGTTTTTTTATACATATATATATATATATATATATATATATATATATATATATATATATATATTCCAACAAATTCTTACTTGGTAACCAGACTCAAAGATCTCTGTTTAGAAAAAGTCAGCGTTTTATGTTGTAGTTTACTTACTGTTCAAAGTTTGATGGTATATCTTCAAAATATCAAACAATATCACAAGGAGACATTAGAAATAGACGATGAAAAGCAACAACAAAAAAAGGGTCCAAGAAAAACCTAAAAATAAATGCTATTTATTTTTAAAAGGCTTAAGTTGCAGCCAGCCAGAGCTGTCGGTGGCTTGTGGTAAAACAACATATGCCGCTGTAAACAACTCTCCCACAGTTACGCTGCAGCAGGTCTGTTTCCAAAGAACCTGCGCTGGGAGAAAGCATTGAGGTTTTAAGCCTTGCCCCACTTCTATTTTCAGTCTTTTACTCCCTCCGTTTCTGGCTGCGGTCTCTGCTGAACTTTAAATAACCCCCTCAGCTAGTAAGCACTAATTACAAAGCTTTGTCTTGTCAACAAGACTGTTTAGACATTTTTTATTTATTTCTTTTTTGTAGATTGGGCTCATTAAATCTTGGTGCTCGCAGTGACTCGAATGAGGGACTCTGCCAAAGCAAGGCAGAGGAACAACGGCGGGTTGCATCTGCAAACTGTGCAATCAGTTTTCAGACTGTCCCACAGTGTTTTACATCCTCGTCTGACCTTTTTCTATCTTACAGAAAAAGAAAAGGAGAAAGTGATTGACTATACAAAGTGGGAAGTCTTTCTTTTTTTCAGAAAAAAAACATCAGCAGACACAATATGATGTGATGGTCAAATGGACGCAGCACCTAGCAGACAGTAATTATCGCTATGTTCAATAAAACTTTTTATTATGAGTGCTGTTATTTTTCAAGGCAAATACCCAAAGCCTCATCAAATATAGGATGCCATACACGGTAAAAGTAGGTTTGAAGTCTGAAAAAGAAGGGGAAACATGAAAAGCAGTGTCAATTGATTCTAACTAACCTGGCTGCGTGTAAACAAGTATAGAGTCTATTTAAGGTCATGCCACTGCATCTCAATTGGATTTGTGTACGGACTTTGACTAGGCCGCTCCAAGATGCTTTTTTCTGCTTTTTACCCGGTTGGAAGGGATCTGCCTGGTGTGCTTTGTTTAATAGTTGAATAACCCAAGTGCCCCTTTTGAGCTTAAGGTCTCACTGATGTCCCTTTCTCCTCCAGTAGTTCTTGGTAAAGCGCAAGATTTATTGTTTCATCACTTACAGAAAAAAGGAGCCATTAGATCATCAAATCTAAGTTTCACTGTCTGAAAGATGTTTTATGAAACCTATGTTGGTTTAATGGCAGAGTAGAAAGCACATTTGGAAAAAAAATAAAGTCTTGGGGGTCATTATGATAATTTTTGTTCCCCCACACATGAGAGACAGGCCTTTTTTTGTCTTATTGGTCAGTGGTGGTTTTCACCTGGGAAAAATGGATGCCATTATTGGCATCTGTTTCTATTTCAAATCATGAATATTGACCCTAACTAAGGCAAGAGAGGTCTTGAATGCTTCAGATGTTGTCACCACTGTTCCATGGTTCCTCCACTGGTGGATACTGACCCTCATTGGGGTCCAGTGGAGCCTTAGAAATTGTTTTTAACACTTTCTAGAATGAAATATGTCAATGATTCCGTTTCTCGTCTGTTTCTAATTTCATTGGTTCTAAAGTTGTTGTTTTTTTTCCATAGATCCAGGCATCGTGTGTTGTATATGAGAAAATGTAGAGTACTTGATGTTGTCCAAAATGTTCAATAAGTGGTTTTGTCATTCTACAGGTCTGGTTGTAATCAGATCTCGAAAGGGCTTGTTAAATTTGTTGTAATTTAACAAAAGGGACAATTATATACTTATAAGTCTTAACAGTTTGGGAGAGCAATACATATAAAACCTATCCAGAACATGAATTACCACTTAGTGGTGATAGAAAAAGGTGGAGAGAAATCAAAGCTTTTCCAAATCATTCTCTGAGGCCAGAAAATGTTCAGAAAGTTAAATGGCAAAAAGGAAATAGAAAGGGAAAATGAAACACAATTTGCCACTGACACACTGGTAATTTCACTGATATCAGCTACAGATTAAGGGTATGGCCTGATCCCTGTGGCATTTAAACACCTTGCCACACTCCAGTAAGACAGATTCATTAAGACAAAAAAATACCCATTTCAGCTCCTACGTTCCTTGCAATTTTGCACAAGGGAGGAAGAATATGTGGCCAGGTTTAAATTATTCATCATAATTGTCGCAGAGGTGCTCAAATCCTGACTTTTCAAACAAGCCAAAGGGAAAATGAGTCAGAGGCCAATAAGACATTGTGACTCAATTTTATGAGTCTGCAAATATCACACGATTTACTAAGGCTGGCGCTGTGGCTGGTTATCTATTACACTAAATTCCTTTTCTTTCTGTAAAACCTATTAAACCTCTATATGCCAACCCGAAAAAGTCAACAAAAGAGCAGATTGATTATTATACTGTACCTTGGAGGAAAAAGGTTTTGCTCAGAATAGGTCTAAAGTAAAAGCTGCAAGAACTCTCAAACCAAGGCGGCAATAACATGATCAGGTCGTTTTGTCCATGCAGCCTTGGCAGAGAGAACATGTTTCTCTATTGTTGTGAAGTAAATAGTCCTTAACCATGACACAGTCAACGGTTTGTGGTACTATTACAAAGAGGAATTGACTGGGAACAACAGAAACTCCGGTACAAAGCGGCAGCCCACTTAAAGTCATAGAACGGGGTCTGCAGTGCATAACGCGCAGAGGTTAGCAGCTTCCTGCAGAAGCAGCAGCTACTATCCTCCATCTTTACGCAGACAAGTGGAAAGCAAAACGTCAGATGCAGCGCAGTAAAGTACTCCGTCTGACACAGACCACGGGTCTCGACAGCAGCGGAGTTTTTTTTTTTTTCTCTGTAGTGACGAATCATGTCTTTCTGTGTGGCGATCCAGTGGATGAGATGGGACCCGGCAGTCGCCAGGCGAACAACACTTGCCGGATTGCATGGGGTCAAGTGTAAGGTTGGCTGCAGAGGCGATTGTGGTGTGTTTTTAAGAAGTTTGTCTTGGCAACTTAGTTCCACCGAAAGGAACACCTAATGCTTCAGGATACCATGAGGTTTTGGACACATTGGGCACGTTTGTAAATGTCTGAGTAGGAGGCTGGTCTGTTAGGTGTCCAAGCTACTGCTCTCAGATGACAGTTCTCCTGATTTGCTCCTCCTCCCTGGACAAACTGCAATCCAACTGTTTGTCTTATGAACTTACATTAAAAGGAGACTTTGAGATGTCATTTTTTATCTTGGTTGACCTGATGAGTTATGCAGGGATCCCTGAATTTAGTGTTACAAACGTGACGTCATCACTCCTCAGGCAACGTTTGGCAGCATTCTCATCTGTCTTGAACTGGATTTATTTCTTTTAAACATTTCTCGGAGGCAGAGATGTTAATAGGTACAACTAACCCAAATTTCCCCAATGCAGGACAATAAAATAATTCTTATTTTATCTTATCTTATGAACTATAGTGATCAACAAGCCTGAACACACAACTGAAAAGAAAAGCTGTAAAAATGCTGTTATCTCACCTCTGCTAAATCAGTGCTAGTTTTTATGAAGGTAAAAAAGGAAATTTAAAAAAAAGATGACGAGGTCAGCAGAGACTTGAATACATGGGTTTCAACACAAAGTGTGACTGTGCACTACGCAATCTGTATATTCAGGGTAGCATTGCAAAACCTGTTCTAAGCTAAATATGGACCCTCAGGGGTAAGTGGTCAGGTGAAATCATTTTTAACCCATAAAACTGTTTACCTAGGGGACTCAGGACACATTTCAGAAACTATGCCAAGGTATGAATATACACGAGCGGGACTGTGTTTTATCAGATTCAAATAAGGTAAAGACAGAAAACAACACTTTGATCTAAAGTTTCTATATTTGTAAGGATTTCATTGACCCAAACACTTGCTATAAAGAAAGTTATTATATTCCATTTAAATGTGGCATGAACAAATAATGAAAAATGTAAAAACTGTTGAAATACTGTATATTGCCATGGGTACTGTGTGGTGCTGTGTACTGTGCAAATGTTATGAAATCTTATGAAAAACTATTATTTCTGTCCAGACCTGAAACAGAGTGATGATTATGTCCACTCCACCCCGCCATCTGACCTAAAGAAACTATGTCCTGTATGAACAACTCTTCCTTTCCTGACACTCACCAACAGACTGATGGCAGCAGCTGCTGGGAGCTTTCAGACACTCCTAACGTAAACACGCCCCTTCACTTCACGGTCTTAAGGCCTTGATATGAGGAAAATCTCATATACACACAGTTATTTAAGTAGCATTTATTAGGGTATTATTACCTGAAGTATTTTTCTCGGACAGCTTCATTTTTTTAGGGAAAATAATTTAATTCATGTGACAAAAATTATACATTTTTAATAAACAAATATCTGTTGCTATAAATACACATTTAAATCATCTGTAATGCTCGCAAGTGTCGATGCTTTTTCTTCAATATGACGAGCTAATCCAGCTGTGAAAAACCTCGACTATTGAATGCAATAATCATTAAGCCTCTCTTCCCATCTCGGTCCAGCTGGCCTCCTCCCGTCTCACACTCATTCATCGACATGTTAACTGATAGCACCAACAGACATAACGAGCAGGAGCTTATTTAGGGCTGGGTGTAGGGGGGTTGGGGTGTAGGGGGGGGCATCTTATGTTTGTCGGCAAACAAGAGTTTGATTGCTGTAATCCCAATAAAAGGTTTTCCGATAATTTTTGAGACGGATATAAGGAGTTGTAACATATCATCATCATCTGTGAAAATGTAAATAAAAACAATAAAATCCTTTTTCATTTTCTCCCGGTCGATACCCATTATCCATTTGGAAGATGCTCGTGTCCTGGATGACTGGAAATAATTGTATATCCATTATCCTGCTGCCTATGTTTTAGGTTTTATTTTACCTATCTATTGAATGATTTTTTTAAACTATTATGTTATAGGTACAATTTGGTTAAACTAATAAATATACAATGAACCAATAACTGATTTTTTTGTGACTTGATAATGCAGACAAAACCTTTACCAAAATGCTGTGTAACATTCAATAAATTATGTGTTCATCCTTCACTGCTGATGAGGCCTTCATAAATGTGCAAGCTAATCTACGTCAGGCGTTCCCATTGACCAAGGTGCTACCAGAAATGCCAGGCTTGAACTGGCCACTGCTATGATCCTGAGGTGTTTGAGTTTTAGGGTTTCTTTTGTGTCTCTGTTTTCATCTATAGTTTTAAAAGTAGTGGGAAACTCCCATTTTAAAGCACAAGGTTCAATATGAAGTCAGCCAAACTTATGCAGCTATGAGAGCAACTGGGAATTGTTCCCATAAGGTTTAGGAGTGAGTTTAGAGCTGCAGTAGGTAACCTTTGTAGAAACATACATATTTGTTAAAACTTACGGTAAACTAAGAGACAGATAGGAATCACCCAAAAACACCCTGGAAAATGTGGGATTGCTTTTAGCTAAACCCTCACCAAGTCTTTTGGTGGCAATTGAGGCAATAAAATACATCTGAGCATAATCTTCTAGAAAAGCATTACTATTGCCTGCTACCAATGTATTTGTGATCTGAATCCTTTAACATTAGCTTGAAGTCTGTACCTTGACAGTTCAGGACATGTACAGCAACATCCCTATAAAAAATATTTTAATTATTTATAACAAAATGTCACGAAAAAGGGAATCGCTTAAGATTTGTTGCATCATGGAATTTTGTCTAGGCACCCAGCAGGAGATAACTATGGACTAATTTAATCCCTGATTCTAAATATACAGGTGTCTTAATGAGCCATCCTGCAGTGAGCAGCCATTAATTATTTATATTTTGAGCATAGGTCACATCTGACACTGAAAAAAATCAAACTGTCTATCTTTAGTAACTTAAAATATAATAGGCCAAGTTAGCATTAGTAACGGTAAACAGCAGTCTCTGCGTGTATTACCTGGAGAATGTTGGTCTCTACATCAACTAGAAGAGTCCTAAATGGCGGCCAACTCATTCGGATCCAGAATATTACAGACAGTGGTTAAAAGCAAAGGAGAAATAGTAGCGTATTTTCTTTTAAATTAAAACCATCCTTTAATCAGCTAAAGTCACACCCACTTTTGATAACAAAGACATGTTCCAGGAAAATAAAGCTCCCAATTTGTGCTTTCCCTAACTAGGTTTTTAAAAGCCTTAACTATACTGATATTAACTATCTTTTATCCTTTCTGCACTTATAGGACACCTAGTCATGTTCAAGTGTGGCGACTCCTATGATCAGAAAAAAAAAAAGAGATTTATTGGATGTCCAACCGACCAGTCCGGTTGGAAATCCAGAAAGGGGTGGATTTGGGGGGGGGGGGGGGGGGGGTAGTTTAGTTAGAAGACAAGTTGTCTTGCAATTACAAACATTGGAGGTTACATTTCTACAGTTTTCCCACACTACTTGTCAATGAGTCCTGACAAGAACCCTAGACCCCTGATACCTACCATCTGCGTGTGAACAATGTGGATCTAGTTGGGTGATTAAAACTCTTGGCCTAAGATAACTTTGAATGGTTGGCCTGACAGAAAACACTTTTATTAGTTCAGTCTATTCACCATTCACCCATCTGGTCAGAGGAGTTCAAAATAAAACGATTTGGCATATATTGTATATGTTGTATGAACTTTACAGGTAACCACAGGCATATATACATACATATATATATATATATATA
>NC_046382.1:35082655-35115155 GCF_011125445.2 Fundulus heteroclitus
CCCAGTGTTTACAGACAGCTCGTTCTCTTTCTTTACTTTTACTTTCACACTATTTTGAGAAGAGTTAAACCGATAAGCTTTGGTTGTAAACCTAACTATCAAACAATTGAGATGATAAGTAAAAAAAAAAAGTCTAAAATTGTTTGTCTTCAGTGTAATCTTATGGAAACATTACCAAACAACAAGACTACTTAGTATGGGGATAAAGGAGACTGTGCCCTTTGGTCAAGTGAACACTAGTCGGTTCACTTGACCAAGTGAACAGACATTAATTTTGTAATAGCATAGAGGATGCGGTATAGTGTCATTCAGTTCAAGTCAAATAAATCCATCCATCCATGACTCATGGACAAGCCACCAAGATACTTCAAATTTGCAGGTCAACATTCAGTTGGAGTCTCATTTCCAACACATCAGGTGGATTCTTTCCCAGTGAGAGTAAAATCACTCTTTCAGGATCACCACCTCTGTCTGCCACACTGCAGGTGTTGTCAAGCCCTTACAGGCAATATCGAAGAAACCCATATTAGAAAATATTGTTTACGCTTGGCTCTTGGACCTTGTGAGGTTTGATTTTCATTAAGTTTTTTCATCAACAAATTACGTGAGTAAGCCTTTTTAGTTAAAGGTTAACCCACCCCAATGTAAAAGCATAGCTCCGCCCTCAGACAAATTTTGAAAGATTTTACCAAAGTAGGCGGTGCCAAGAGACACCAGGGGCCGTGGCCTGGTGTGGGTATGACCAGAGGGTGTTAGGCGAGGCTGTGGTCAGGGTGAGGGAAAGTGACATGTTGAAACCTGCAGTGACCTCAGCTTTTGAGGTTGAGAATTTATCACCCCCCCCCCCCGCCCCCGTCATCTCCAGAGTTTAAGGGAGGCTTTGTGGAGCCCAATCAGTTGAAACTGTCGGCTCAAGGCGCTAACTCAGCGATGTCCAAAGGCGGTGCTGCCAAGGCAGTGGAGGACAGGATGACTACAGTTTCTGAGTAAAGTGATGTTAGCAGAATCATTGCTAACATGGGCTAACATTCAAAGCAGTAAAAAATGCTAAATGATATTGATTAATGCTCTCCAAGGTGCCATGTTGGCATGCGTCTGAGTGAGATGCTTTTATACCCGAAAGCAGGGCTGTGACATAGGCATGCACTGTTCTAACCAATAGGAATATTCAGAGAATTGAACAAATTTACACAAAAATGTGTAAAACGATTTGCGCAGTTACAGAAACACAGTATGCTTAAGGCCAAATTTATACAATTTATCTGCAAAAACAAATGTTAATTTAGGGTTTACAAGGTTTAATTACTCTTTAATCTCTTTAATCTGCAGTAAAGTGTATTCTCAGAGAGCAGCAGGTCTTGTATTCTTTTTTTATAGTATTTCCATAAATGATGACATCCCTGGTGAAGATCTAGAAAAAGCCAAAGCAGTTCTATCTGTAATCGCATCAACAAAATCTAAAACTGGAATTTGACAAAAAAAAAACCTGATGTTAACTTTGTTCATTTCAGAACATTTATGCAGTGCAGATAAACCACTTATTGGTGCACCTATAAAGACAGGTCAAGCGGCAACAGTGTTGTTGCCACTTGATTTTGCACTTTTCTCCTCTGTAGACTTGAATGGTAGCCACCTTATATCTACACAGTAGCTGCCTCTGCCACGCAACAGGGTGGAGACACAATCCTTTTTATTCTTAACATTCCTGGACCAGACTGTCGAAGAGAGCAGGATGCACGGGGAGGTCAACTCCCTACAAGGTGAAATGGGCCCGGACCAGCATCAGTACGTAGGTAGCCATTTAGGCTCCATGACAAACTTTTGCCCTTTCGAGAATCAAACAACCATGACCACAGGAAACCTTAAATTATTGGTTGAATCCCAACTGTTGCAAAAAAAATGTTCTTTTTTCCTGCATCTATCCACAAATACATCAGCACGTGTGTTGAAATAAGCAGCCATGACTTTCTCCACTAGACAACAAACTGTCACAGTGACAGGGCGCAGGCCGCAATATAATTATCAAAAGCACAGCCCGTACTGGTCAGCTGTAATGTCAGGCAGATAAACTGCATATGAGCACGGTAAATTTACTAAAACAAATGTCCGAAGACATCAGTAAGGACATAGGCTTTAAATATCTGCTTCAATAGAGTCATGAAGGGATCAAGCTGTTTTTTTATGTGGACAATGAATGAGCAGGACCCAAACGAAACAAACAAAAAAGGAAATTGAATTATGCTCATCATAAGCTTTCTTTCCTAATCTGTCAAACATTAGAAACCATAACATAAGGTTAGGAATTGCTGTTTGCATGTGGCCTTGACTGTGGAGGTCAACTTGACATATCTTGCCAGCAAGATATCAAAAAGTGAAACACATGACGTTACAAGGGTTCGGCTAAATTCAGTGCAAAGGGACAAAGCTGGTGATTTCATTTAAAGATTTTAACAAAATGGTATTTAAATGATTTGGGAGAAATTAGCCTCTCTCCCATTGCTGCAATCATGTTTATTTGAACTGAAAGCAAAGATACATTTGACAAACTATGGTGAAGACATTTGAAGGCATTTTCTAAGCTCGTCTTAGGTTTTGGAAACTGTTTGCTTCACATATGAAGATCAACGAATGTTTTCATCATCCTAAAAATGTTTGGATTTTATAACAGCTTTTAGAGTGATAACTTATCCCACTGAAAAACAACAAAAAAGCCTAATCTGATTTTTTTTTTTTACCTTTACTGTCATATGCAGACTTGCACACTTGCAGATTATCATGCTGAAAAATCTAAACCCTTGAAACCGACAGCTGGATTAAAAAAAAAAACAGTTGAATAAATTGGACTTAAATACAATAAAAATTATAATCATAACAGAGAAAAAAAAGTGGCAAACATTTTTCAAACTGACCATTACATATCCAGACGAGATTAAAAACATAACTAAACACAGATGTGAAGCCAATAGCAAATGGAAACCATGTTAAAAACAAAGACAAGATGCAATACTTCATGAAAAGCAATAAAGGGAAAAATCAGCTAGATTAATACTCACATAAGTTACCATATCTCTCATAGAATGTGTCTCCTTGGCAATTGATGGCAAGTCTAACACATACATCTGAAGAGAGAGTACCAAGCAAAGGTAAACTCTAAAATAAGTGCTCTTGCGGTTGACTATTTCTAAGGGTAGTGACGTGCAGTCAGATGAGGCAGTGCCTCATCCGTTGTTATGATAAGTAAAATACTACTACGCAAGTGAGATAAAATCAGTTTGTCCACTTGGTAGTTCTATAAATGTAGTTATTTGTTTTTAATATGATTTTTATGGTCAAAATTTATGAATTTATATATTGCCTGTTCAAATAGATGGGAGATGTGCAGTTAGGAGTTGTGCCTCTCACTGACTGATGCAGGAAGTTGTCACATGCCCATCGCTGTCCCTCTTTATATTGCCAATATATAGGTTAGATAACATTTATACAACACATGCTAACGTTCCACAGTTTGTCAAAAAATACGACTGGTAACAAATGCATGTTGCTGTATGCTCTTCTCTCTAAGCAGAGGGCACAGGTGTCACACCAACAAGTCTAACGATGCACCATTTAAAGCTAGGGTCGGCGATTTTTCCGGAAGTTTCCACAAGTTTCTTTTTGAATAACTGCACATGCGCAAAACCATCTGACCTCGCTCTTCCACTCTCCAGGGAGATCACATGAAAAAAATTTCCCAAACCCATTCTGGTCTTATTTCTTTCAACTGAGGCCTTCACCTTTATCTCATAAACATGAACACGGTGCGCTTCTTGTGACTCTCAGCCATCTTCAAAGTCTACAGTGTGAGCAGCGGAGCTACAACGAACGGCTAACCGCTAAGCTAATCGCTAACCAGATACATAAACACTGAACAGGATCACCAGGTATAGCTTTAAAATTGTTCCGACAAAATGGAAGACTACATCTCAAAACTAGGGGATTTTTTTACACCGGATTTTCAGTGTAAACAGAAGGTACGACGGAGTATTAGGGCCACACATGAAGAGAAAAAATATTTTTGCCATGACGAGATTAAACTCGACATGTCGACTTTAAAGTCGCCATGTCGACATTAAACTCAATATTTTGAGAATAAAGTTGATATATCATGGCAACTTTAATCTCGACATTCCAAAGTTTGGAGAAAAGAGCAACCGCGCTCCACAGCGGCAGTCTCTACTTTTTAATTAAGTATGAAGGTAGTCTTTGCCGTGGTGCAACTGTACAATCGTCACTGGAAGCGGTGGCCTACCAATAACGTAACGTCTTTCCCTAATGATGCTTACCCGGGTTCGCAGTTCTGAATTTGAGATTCTCAAAATGTTGAGTTTAATGTCGACATGGCAACTTTAAAGTCGACATGTCGAGTTTTATCTCGTCATGGCAAAAAAAAAAAAATTCCCTTCATGTGTGGCCCTAATACTCCGTCGTAACAAGGTAATAGAGAGAGAAAGGCAAACTCCGGAGCTGAAAAATTTGCTTGAAACCGGCTGTAGAAAGGTAACTCGCTCTTTTCAACTGGAGGGGCACACCTTAAAAGACTGGCTGTACAAAAACCCACCACCTTTTACTGGTTTCCATTACTTTTATTTTCACATTTCATTTCTATTTATTTTCTCCATGTTGAAAAGACTGAAAACATCAAGCCGGGCCACAGCTGATCCAGGATGACTCTCCATTGATTATCTCCACTGAATTTTTAAAAATGAAGGCAAACAAGGACAGGTTTTTACAAGAGATAAGAGATGTTCATGGAGTAGGATAGGCACATCGACCTTATACACAAATAAAGGTTTCTATTTTAATTTGAAAAAGAGAGATGCTGTAATGCCCTGTTATGTAAAAAATTAGGACTTCAAAATATAATCAAATGTCATTAAAACCACATTTTGTAATACATGTAAAATGTGCAATATTTTGCCAGTTCTGACGATGAGCATGTTCTGCGAAACAAAATTTGATAAATGGATCGCACCTGCTATCCTGCTCATTTTGCTGTGGCAATCCTGGTCACATCTGGTTTGTAACTCAGCTTGTGTCGCATTTGGACATATTTTTACACACGCAAACCTTTTAAAGATCACAAGCCTTTTGAAGATTAGGCCATTAAGTACCAAAGGTTTGGCATTTATTGAATAGGGTTTCAAAGGCTTTATATGTTTAGGATCTATAGCATGAACAGAAAGACTGATTTGTGATCGTTTGTGTTGTATAATGCACCTATATTATCATTTTTGAAAAAGAGGAATTACCACATTTTGTAATAACCACAACAAAATGTGCTAATACTCTAACATAATGCGGCAGAAATTTCATGGATTTTATTACATTTTGCAGCTATTAATACAAAATGTGGTTTATTACATTTTGAAATCGGACTTTATTACTTTATTACGTAATGTGGCAGCTAAAAAGTTACTTTTTAAAAGACCAAATTTGACCTTATATTAAAGATTCCTTTGTTTTTCTTGCATTGTAAGTATTGAAATGATTAAAGAACAATTAAAAACAACTATATATATATATATATATATATATATATATATATATATATATATATATAAATGAATAAATAAATATATATATATATATATATATTATTATTATATTTCAAAATTTAAATATAATAGTCTATGTTGGGTTCCCTTTTGTATATCTGTCTCCTGAGTTCTCAGCACCTCACCAGTCATGAAACTCACCACATGTCACTGTCTAAAAGATAAAGAAACAACTCCAAACATTTTAGGTTTATTGAGTGTTATATTGGAGTGAACTTTAATAAAAAGTGGATACAAAGCAGCCAGTGTGGTGAACTGCAGATATTGCTTTATTTCTTTCCTGACTGTTACTCCTGCAGTGGATCAGTGGCAGGATGAGCAAGAAAAACTGCTTCCCCTTCAAGCTACACTGCTAGGGTGCTTTGATGTTTTTCGGGAAGATGTCTTGTACAAAATCCGTGTAAAGGTGCTGAATTTACACTGTCTAACAGAGGTAAGGGTGTTGAAGTTGGCCAAGCATTTTGACGCCTGTTCCACCCCTAGAGGCTGTTGGCGGTTCCTGTACAAATTGTTGCCATTGCACATTTTACAAAACAGGAACATGATAAAAGTTTAGAGCAGAGTGAAAACAACAAAATAAATCTTTCTTTTCACAGGTCAGAATGGTCAGATCCATGGTTTACCAGTATGACAGAAAGATAAAATGATTGAACATCAATGTTGCTTTTGTACTATGTGTCAATCACTGTCTACCAGGTAGAAAACAAAGGAATACATGGATAACCTGTGACACTCACAGTCGCATGGTAAAATGTTTAAATTGTTGGCTGATTTTCATAGCCTGAAGGACACCACACAAAATGATAAAAAAATCATAGATACACTCCTGATCAAAATTTTAAGACCAGTTAAAAAATCCTTCAATGGAACAGTGGAGCTTCAAGTTGTGGAGGGGCATCAAACAGTTTCACACTAGAGAAACAGGTAAGATTTCCCTCCCTTTTTGTTTTTTAAACTTTTTTGTTTTTGTTTTCTAAACTTTTTTGGAACTTCCCTCTAGAGCATGCACTAGTTCATCCAGTCAGAGTAAAAACCTGTCACCTTCCTAAGCTTTTTTATGAGCATCAGGATACAATGATCTACAGCTTTTCCCTTTGCATCCCGCTTTTCTATTTATATGTAGGGTGACTTGACTTTGAAAAGGGATGGGAAGTCCTGCCGTATTACTATGAGTGCAAATGCAAGAAACGATAAAAAAAAGATGAAAATTTAACAATCTCCGTGCAGTTAAGACTTCACTTGGCTCGGCATCTGGACTGCGGTCTGGCATTTGAAGACTGTAAAAGATGCCATTCAGCAAATGTCAGGAAAACTCCACCAGGAGGGCTGAAATTAGTTTTAGATTAATTGGATTCACTATAATTGATGACATGTGTGAACTCAAAAGGACCGAATGCTGAAATAGAATCAAAGAGTGCTTCACCAAAGTATTGTACAATGCAACATACTTTATTGTCCCCTTGGGGGAAATTAGTCTTGGCCTTAAAAGTACTGCATTTGGCAGTGTGACAGAACATATACAATATATATATATATATATATATATATATATATATATATATATATATATATATATATATAGATAGATAGATAGATAGATAGATAGATAGATAGATAGATAGATAGATATAGATATACAGAGGTACACACACACACACACACACACACACACACACAGACAAGACATTCACCATGCAAACTACTTTGCAGGTTAAATAAGTATCAATAAGAAAGTACTGATTTTAGTGTCTGAGCTTATATACATTATTTTTCATGTATACTGAACCCTAACTAATTTGTTTGCATTTTTTTTGGAACTGCGTACAGAATAAATTCACCTAAAAGGTCAAAACAAAAACAAAAAAGTTTTGAACTGATTCATCAGGGCTTTTTTTTATGTAAAGAGAACCTGGCACTATTACAGGAGCAGGGGGACTCTTTGTAACGGTAAATGAGCTGCAGCTAGAAGGAGTGCTTACATGGTGGTCAGGATGTGCAGTCCAGTAAGCACAGCCTGTAGCAGGAACAGACAGAAACAATAAAACTGTCTCAGATCAATTATTGTGTATGCATGATTTAAAACTGCTGCAATGGTGATTCTGATGACCTCCTGTGATATATGTTCTGCCTATGAAAAGGACCAGAAAAGTCAGTTTAATATTTTTTTCTGTTTAGGACTAAGAAGGAAATTAACATCATGGCATGAGGAAATTATTATAGTTCCTTTGTGTTTATAAATATAAACATATAGTTCACTTTAAAATGTTATAAAATTTTCTTGTGAACACTTTCTTTCAGAGCAAAGAGTTCGCCTAAAGTGATTGATTGGTCAAAACAATGACCCCTGACCTAAGACTACTTACCTGAGTGGTTTTATTTTATTGCCTGGCTAATCCCTTTCCTCTTGATTTGAATATACCTGTAAATATATATAAACAGTTTTTGTTGCCAAGCAGGTGTTAAATAGCACCAAAAATAGATATGAGTTAGGTATAATGCAAATGATCTACATTAGGCATGCTCTGATGTAAATGTGACTAAACAAACTTTTAGCTATGTGTCAACAAGCACATTGGCTGCATTAAGGCTGTAGGAAATTTCAGCGAATTTTGTTACAAATGTCTGAAATAGTGCTGTCAAACGATTTAAAATTGTAATTGCGATTAATCGCATAATTTCAATTGTTTCCTCGAGATTAATCACATATTTTATCCTTTTTATTTCTGAAAGTGTAAAAGCCTATTTGGGCATTTTAATATGCAATTTTGCAATAAATGACACTAATAAAAAACATGCTTGTACAAAAAATATTTTCATTTTTTTGTTTTCAAGCACTTTTCAGAATTGGTATGAAAACATCCTGGTGCCATAAAATGTTAAATATCTTTCCAATAATGGCTAAATCACTAATCATAACGCCCTGATGTTTACACAATGTGCAAATAAATAAAAATTTAATTGCGAAATAATTTTTTTGCCTCTTAAACAAAGATAGACATGGTATTAAGCATTAACATATAAAGTAATACTAATTTTACATTTTAGAGACAAAAAAGACAACAAATTAATAAGCATTAAAGTATGGTTTATGGGTTGGGTTTCTGCAATGTTATCAGTGTGTAAAAAAAATCTTCTTTAGAACCAATCTCTGCTCAAAATGGTGATCTGCACCGCAAAGCAGTTATCATCAGTTATTGCAAACGTAAACTGCAGCAAATATGGGTATATTTGCTCTTCCTGCCTTCACTCCCTCTGCTCATATGTCAGTCTAGGAAGATGCGCTCCGCATTATGAGGTGGAGGGATATTTCAGCTAGTTATACTCACTGTGTCTGTAGTGCGGCAGCATCAGTTATTTTAGAGCCCAAATAAGCGACTTCTCTTTCAGAAACCAGCTCAAAAAATGCAACCCGCAGTTCATGAAATTTACAAGCAACTTTAGAAAAAAAGAAGCCCAAAGTATCATGAAATAAGCAGAATTGCCTACAATAAGCGCGGGTCTGTTTTGCTAGTCTCTATCATTCTCGGAACTACGGAAAGCGGCGAGGATAAAAAAAAAAAAACAAAGTCCAGAGAGCGTATCGGGGGCAAAAAGCATTAACGCGATTAACGCGCGTTAAAACATTTTTTGCCGTTATGGTCTAACAATGTTAAAGCGTTAACTCGTTAAAACTGACATCCCTAGTCTGAAAGGTGTTAAAGATTTATTTTTATCCAACTGATCTGCTGAAGCAGATCTGCTTCCTCTGCACCTTTTTGTACCCTGCTATACCTCCTTTGCTGCATAAACTTCTAAAAGCACTGACATGATTTTGCTTAGACTTTAAAGCAATAATAGTCATCAGTTCTTGGGAAAGAAGCTGTTTTAAAGTCTATTAGTTTTAGGTTTAATGTTTCTCAATCGTTTACCTGATGGATGTGAGACAAACAGTGCATTGCCTGGGTTGGTGGAATCTGTGGCAATAGATCTGGCCCTTGTTCGGACTCGTGCAGCATAAACCGTGTCTAGACCTTGTAGAGGGCATCTCACAATCCCCATGTGCTGTCCTCACCACCTGTGAGAACAGTGCAGTGAAGAGGCTGAAGAGGGCAGGGCTGAGGACACAACCCTGCAGTGTACCGGTGTTGAGGATCAGTGGGGCAGACGTGAGTTTCTCTATTCAAGCCAAAACATTTTAGGAAATCTGTCTCTATGTAGAAAACTATCCGGATTCATACTTGGGCAAATTCATATAACGACTCATACAGACAGCTTATAACAGGTTTTTCATTCTGAGGTATCACACTATAAGCTTCTCATGATGGGAAAATGTAATGAGCCCTTTCCAGACCTTCACCAACTCAACCAGATACCAAAAGCCAACCATTATCTAAGGACAATCTAAAAACAAAGGGTTCCCCAGAGGAGCTCTGGTAGCAAATTAACTTAAATAATCAGAAGCTTTGTAGCAAAAAAAGGGGGAAAAAAGATAATTTAGACATAGACATAGACATAGATATCTTTATTTGTCATTTTGTATGCACAGAGTGTGTACAGAACGAAATTTCGTTTGCATACAGCTTGAAAAATCGCAGTAAATTGCACTAATTTTCAGGATAAAGATGCAGCAGCGATTTATGTAAACAACTGAAATGTAAGACAATCTAAACAATGCATGGGAAATAGACTTCTGAGAAATTCCTGCAACAAGTTTCTCCATACAGGACAAGTTTTAGAACAAATGGGGTTTTCTGCAGAGAAAATTACTTCAGCAATTCTGTTCACTGTACCATTCCCCTTTATTTCAGTTTCTTTATGGAATAATTTGTTTAAATTTATTTGTATGTGTACCTGGATTGCCACTACCGTCTGGTGTGAATTTTATATTGATGTATATTAGGCATAAATTTACTAAGGAAACAGTATTCAATCTCTCTTTTCCCTGTGGTACAAAGAGAAAAGAAAAAAGAAAAAAACATCAATAAAAGACAGAGATAAAAAAACATAATTTTTTAACTTATAAAGAATTTCCTCTTCCAGCATTACTATGTCAGCTGTTTGCCAACAGCAGACAGAGAACTGCTTTCGTCTTGCCACCGTTTCCTCCCACAAGTCAATCTGTTTCACAGCCTACGGCTGTTTTCGGCCAAGCAGCTCAGCTAAGTGACAGATCAGCAGATTTACATTAAAAAAATCATCTTCTCTGAGAAGTGATTTTATATCTAATTGCTTTTATTGACTCAACAGCTCTTAACTGGTGGATGCCTCTTTTGGCTCAGTGTGTGAAAGCAGCCGTCATGAAATAAATGATGAAAGCAAAAAAGGAAAGAATGTCTGCATCAAAGTTGCTAGCTATTTGGAATCTAGAATAAAAAAAATTAATGTTGTGAATTTAAATGCCAAATTGTGTTAAAATGCAAAACAAAAAAATCATAAATTGCACAAGACAGTTTTAAAGTTTCAATGACTTTGGCAGTTGTATTGATGAGGAACAAACACTCAGTCTTGTACATTGATCTGTTATGGCTTTGCTCTGTTTTAAAGTACACAAACAAAGATCTCAGCAGCAGACCAAACAGTGATCAATGGGGTTCTCTCTGAATAAAATCAGTAGGACCATCTGTGTTTCAACAGAAAGGGTCGAGAAGAACTCCTTTAAGTAAAGAATAACAAGACTACGAGGAGAAAATGCTCCGTTTGGTTTAAGTAAAACACACCTACTGTCGTGCCTGACTGAGTCATTTATGGTAAATCGGTTCAATTTTACTTTCCCTGAAGAGGTCCTAATGAGGGCGGCAGTGTAATTACTAACCTGAGCAATCACAACAGAGGACATTTCAACATCATTATAATTAATAGAGCATGAAAACATAAAGGCCAATGAACAGGAAAGTTATCATAATGCTAATGACTGGATTGCCAAAGTCATGTTTTCTATAGAAAAAGGGAAAAATCTATGCAAATTTAAAGTATGATAGAAGAATTTGATCATACTTTAAAGGACAAATAACTTAAAAGCATATTGTAACATCAACCAAAATCCTTCTCATTTGTCACCTGGGATGAAGTAACATTCCCTATAAACAATCGGTCCTCTCCATCAACAATGTCTTAGTCAAGATTTTCTACTTTCAAACCTAGAGGTACAGTCCAGAACAACTTTGGTGCAGTGTGTAGCCTGTGTTTACTTCCTGGTTCCTGAGCCAATCATATGAGAGTTCCCAGAGTTCATAAAACAGAGCGCAGCATTCGGTATTTTATTTTGGCAAAAGAGCATCAGCCTGTAAATATGGAAGCCAGTAAGAGAAGTGGACCAGAAGTAGAAGAGAGTATGATATCATATACCTGTCCTGTGTAGTGTTTCCTATAGGTTGAGAATTTACTTGTGGTGGTAGACAGCGAGCAGGAAGCAGCGGCATTCATTTCTGTTGGAAACATCAGCACCGAAGTCAACACTGGAGTAAACGTTCATGCTGGGAGGGTTAACTACAGCAGCTGGGGAGCACAAGGAGCAGAACCAAGCAGTGAAACTCAGCCAAATGAAAGAAACTGGGGTTACCTGCAGGCAGAAAGGTAACTCTGCTTTGTTCTGATCCTTGTGCTCCTTAGCTGCAGTAGTTATCTCTGCTAGTATGAATGTTTACTTCCGTCAGTGTTCAGTAGATCTCAACCCATTTAGGACATTTACAATGGCCATTGACTAATACCATTTCATAGTGACACTTGATTAAACAGAGACTAAGAGATTAAGCCATGCAAGTCTAAGTACACACGGCCGGTACAGTGAAACTGCGAATGGCTAATTAAATCAGCCATTCGCAGATTATATCAAGTTCGTCAGACTCTACACATTTCAGAATGAATGAACTAATAAAGTGAGTGAAAGGAGATATCATTTTATTAAATGTAGAAGTTTTTACTTTTCTGCCACATAATGACAACTATTTTGATATAATTTTCCTATCAATTATTACTTTTAAAAACTCACCAAATGTTTATCCAGCACAATGTGTTCAAAAGAAGCCCAATCAGCAAAACTTTTTTTTTTTTTTTGCTGCAGCTCTGTAGGAGTGGTCACAGAGCCACTGAAGCAAATAAAAATTGCTGAAAAAGTGTGCACCCATAAAAAAAATGGAAAGCCCCCTTTAACTGTATGATCATACATAAGTTCTTACGACTATCATGTGAACATGTGTAAATCAGCCAAAAAAAAAATAAGGTGTTATGAAATATATACACTGCCAAAACAAATATTAGATACAATTACATTAGACTGGAATTACAAAAAGTACAAGATAAAACATTTTTTTATCCCCAAGGTGCTTTTAGTTTTGTAGCCAGCAAAACAGCAAATATACAACATTCAATATGCAAAATATACAGATATATGCTAATATACAACAATTCTGATACTTTTCCTTCTGCACAAGCACAACTGGGCTGGCTCCATGCTTTAAAAACCAGATATTTTTTTCAGTTCAAAAAGAAAGTAGGACAACGATTTATGAAGCATGGGACATATTTGGGACGACTTGTTATGGAGTAAATGTATGACCAACAGCTAAGGAGGCCAGCCAGCTGACTGAGCTGACAAATTGAGACCTTGTACACACATAGCTGGGCCTTTATACTAGAGAATATCACCCCCACATCTTTTTTAAAAAGTAAAACTGTATACAGGGGAATCGTTTTCAGAAAAGTTTTCATCAACATGAACCCATACAAATACACCAGTGAGCGCTGTTTTAAACATTGCAAACGCATAGGGGGCTGTGCACCACAAGCTAAAACCCTTGTTAGCCAGTCAGAATCCTTCAAAACAATGGTGACGCTGACAGCATTGTGCCTGGGATGGAGTTGGTATAAAACAAACAAACAAAGCTCCAAACACTTTTTCTCCTTTGCACCTCAACATGTTGGAGCAGCTGGACAAAACTAACAAGCAAAAGGCAACAGATCCAACTGTAATGTTTATAATGTTACATGTATGCTTTTACTTTGAAGTCTCAATACCGAGCTTAAGACAGGAAATGATGTGGGAAATCAGGAAATCTCCGATCCTTTGAAAACAAAGGATCGGAGATGCCGATGATTTCGTAGCAGTTAATTTGTACAGTTTAACATCGATTAGACACATAATGTAAACATCCGATCACAACACCAACGTAGAGTTCAGCACCTCTCAGATAGCATTCATTTTCTACTCCACTGGATGGCCAAGTTTATAATAATCGTCGCAAATGTGAAGTCAGTGCCATATTTTTTTTGTTGAGGACCGATGTGTCGCACCCTAAAAATTAATTCTGAAATGTTCACAACCAGGCTTAAAACAGTTTTGTTTTGGCCAGAGTTTTCAGAATGAATCATGTTTTTTTTTGTTTTTTTGTGGTGTAATATGTTTTCATGTGGATGAAATGCCAAAACGCATAAAAGTGTATTGTTTTTCCCAGATATGTGGGAATGTGTGGACTAGGCCTGAGAATGCACAGACTGTGTTGGGCTGGGCTGGGCAGCAGTACTGTCGCCAGAGCAGGACTTTTTTTCCTTCTTTGTTCCTTGAATAACAGGATGGACCATTTACACCTACAAGTTTGCATTCAGCATGTACACCGCAAATAAGTCAGTCTTGTTTTTGTTAGAAATGCTAGAGATTAACATTAAAGAGCATATGCAGAAAAAACTGCCGTGGTCTGTGTCAAAAGCTACCGTATATCCTGATGCTGTGACACGTATCTAAGGTAAAACCTACAGCATAAAGGGAAGGGGTGGGGACTCCAACTCCACATTGATAATAAATAGGAGTTGGTTACCGCAGAGACTGAATGCCTGTTAGTGAAGAGACATTGTTTGCCAGGGAGTCCTACTGATTTTTAAGGTGACTCCTCTTGTTACTTGGAGTTCAAAAGATGTTAAAGGTGCTGCTAACCACTAGCCTGGCCAGCCAGACCGACTTACGCCATACACCCTGCATATCAGTCTAGCAAGGAGCTGGAAGAGCCCGATTTCAAAGGTGGGACTAACAGGGTCAGCGTCATCAGGTTAGAACCAATCGGATAACTACGGACGTGATGCAAAAACTCCAAGCGACGTGCGCTGTTTTTTCAATTTGCACTCCGTGACACGTCCTGCCATCAAGCAAACTCTAATTTTCGAAGGGACCAAGCAACAAAAATCTCTATATGTATCTTGAGTGTTATGGTAGCAGGAAAGCGCTGCTGTATTATGGGTAATTCTGCTGCTGAGAGTGACGCATCATAAAGTCCCGCCTCCCGCTCTGTGATTGGTTCGGTCTGTTTTGGGGCGGAGGCTTACCAGACTGATTCGTGCTCTTTGTACTTCAGTCTGGCTGGCCAGGCTAGCTAACCAAGTAGACAAAGAGCAGAAATGTCTTTCATGGTATGTTTTTTTTTTTTATTATTGATGATGGAAGAAGTTTCTTGTTAAGAAGTTTTCTATCTGCTTGAAACATCAGGAGCTAAAGGCTATTTACAGACTTTTGAAAATAAGATAAATACAGTTTAACTTCTGTTAACATAAAAAAACCAACTATATTCATAGTCACTTTTATCCAGTGGAAAATATTTAAATGTTTTAATGATAGGATAAGTAAAGAAGATGTCATGTTTTATAAATCATCAAAAGGGATGTGATTAAAAAATGAAAATACTGTATCTATAAACAAGTGTAAACTCACCCACTTAGCCTTCGAACTTGTTAGTATGAAGGTTTTGATCTCTTCGACCCATATATTTCCAATTAGAGGATACAATTATGGGCCAGCTGTAGTCCTGAACAGGCATTGTTGTTTCTTTTGTTTTGCTTTGCAGTGTTAGGCTGGCTGCTTTTCCTAATTATGATTAATAAAAGTGATTCATAATGGAAAAAACCATTACAACTACACACACCCATAGAAAGGGGCTCAGTCATACACGCTGTGGTTGCCAGACATGTCAAGTTTCCTGGCTGTCAAACATTGTTTTTTAGCAATTATTTCATGATCAATGGAATAAAAATGTTTTTCGTATTTCTGTAAATGCTTCCCGACACTTGTGTCATTCATCTGCTCTGAGCCTCTATGGCGTGAAGACACTGGCAGACACGTTATAAAGACAACATCCAAAGTACATTCACTCACAAAAGAACACGCACTGTTTGTCTGACGGCTGAACTGAGCCTCGCCACTGCATGGGGCAACATCTGTGTCACTGTTGTGGTAACTGTTGCGGTCAAATCTATTCTACTTCGTTCCATGGGCTTCTCGTAAATAAAATGAGCATCAACTCTGAAATGCACATTGCATGTCAGAGTGAATGCTGTGAACAAAGTGTTCCGCGCCGCAAACATATTTGTTGTGTTTCAAACAGGCAAAAAGAGAAACTGTGGTACACCTTGTGTTGGGATCCTGGTTTCCTCAGGACAGATCACACACACACACACACACACACACACACACACACACACACACAGAGAGAGAGAGACAGAGAGACAGAGAGTACTGTATGTATTAATATGACTTGAAGGAAAAGGAAAGGGATACATGACAATTGAGACTAAAAAGTTTGCCCACTCTGTTTTGCAAAAAATAGCTCAATCTCCATTAGGTTACACAGAGAGTGTTTGGGGATATCAATTTGCAGGTCTTGCCATAGATTTTCAGTGAAAACACACGCATATACTTTGAACTAAACCATTCCACCGTACCTCTGGACATGTATTAAGGATTAAGGTCCTGCTAGAAGGTAAACCTCCACCCAGTCTCAAGTGTTTTGGATCCTCTTCTGGGATTGTCTTATATATATATATATATATATATATATATATATATATATATATATATATATATATATATATATATATATAACTAAACAAGCTCCAAGCAACTTTCTGCTGGTAGATATTATTTATAAGAATTATACATAGGTTGCAAAAATTCTGGGAACTTTCAAATCAGGATAATTAAATGGGAATTTCTATGGAGTCAAGGAAATTGACGGGAATTTATGGGGGAAAAACTGGAGTTTAACATGACTAAAATTGGCCTTTAACAGGGATTCAACATATAGTAATATAGTAAGTATAGTATAGTAAGTAATATAGTAAAATATATATTAGCATAATTCTGACTGAAAAAATAATTTCACTCAAATACTTTAGCAAATCTATACTATTTAGCAATGACAGGCACACAGCATACTGTCTACTGCAGACAAATGAAGGTCCCACCCCATACATGCACAGAGGATTTGTAGAACCCTGGACTATTGAAGCCTATTTTTTAGACTCACAGCACAAGACTAAGACTTAAATCCACAAATTTAACAACATGTTTTACATAAAGTGAAGTAGGTTTTGGTCACATTATTGGGTAAATAAATTTGCTTGGCATTAATCTTTATTGAATTCTTTGTATAACTTAGCTAAATGCTTAGTTTATTATCTCAGTATGTTGTTTTGCTTAAATTACCTGCAATAACTGACAGTTTGGGGTAACTTCTGCCACTTTACAACCCTGGTTATGACAGCTGGATAGCATAAAGAAAACTTAAAATCATCACTCGTCAAATCTGGAATAACACATCTCATTGAAGAGAAATAACTGATGCGTGGTCAGCCCTGCAGACACCTCCAATAAATGTGGTTACATCACATACGTCAGCAAATAGGAAGCTAGGAATCATATGGCCACTCCAATTGTACACTACGAGCGTGATCGCAGGTTGACAGACTACCAGTTTATCGCAATATGCCTGCAGTACAGCCATGACTATCACCATTATCCCAGGCAATACTAGAAGGAAAGATAGGAAATAATTAATCCATTATCCTGCACCCAAAACGAGTGAAGTTATTGGGGTAAGTATTCTTTGTCTTTTCTGCAAACTCTAATGGATTTGTGCGCTGGTCTGGGTTTCAGAAAGCGTTGCAATCCCAAAGGCCGCTGAATGCAAAGTCATCTGAAGTGCTGCAGCCTACTAGAATGAGGGTGAGTTGAAAGAGAAAAGGGGCAAGTCAAACAGGAAATAAAGATGAGTGGTTGCAAATATATGGCATACACAGACAGAAAGACAGACAGATAAGATCTCTGCTGGCTGGAACAACGCCGGGTCTGCAACCTTCAGTGTACGCTCTAATATCTTTAATAAGGCAGAGTCTGCTCTCAATGCACCATTTCCCTCAGAAACCTCTGGCAATAATTCATCCACTGGCCTCTCTGAAACTTGTTGTCTTCCCCTCCTCCACCACTCCTCCTTTCTTTACTTAACAAGGCCAGGAGACAGAAAAGGGAGAAGACATTTGTCATTTCGCCTGTCACGTTTTAGAAGCTGCACACTCGTTCACGGTGTCTCTGTGCTGATGTGTACGTGTGTGGACTTGGTTCTGCAAGTATGGAAAATCTATTGTGGCTGCGAGCTAAAAATGAGCTCATTTTACACCAGAGACCCTTGTGTGCCTGCTTAATGTGTGAGCGCACAGCTCAGTATTGTTGGTGTGCATAAGTCAGGTGGTGTACTGCAGCACTGTGCTGTGGTGTCCATGCTGCAACTTCTTTTATCTATTCACACATGGTTAGGCTCCGAGTTGAAAGACACTGGAGCCTGCCTGGTTTGAATGTTTTCTCCAACATGTCTACAGGTCAGCGTCAGCGAGGGCCTATTACATATGAGAGCGTACCTACCGGTGCATGATGTTTGAATAAATATTTTAATCAGAACTCTTTATTCTTTAAACAGGGCATGGTGGATAGTTTTAGACAAGCCTATATGTGCCAAGACTAATAACTTGGTTGGAATAAGCAGCGCATTCTCATAATTTTCTGTTCCAGGTGATGATGCTATTTGATTATGGTCCTCATTGTAGTCTTCCATGGTAGTCTTCCTTAAATGTTCCTTGGGTGCTTCAGATCAGGCTTTAAAGAATATATTTATTTTTATCGCGACACACCGAGTCTTTCTTAGATTCATTCATAGGAATATCTCATTTTAGAAAATAAACACATTTTGTACCAAATGTGCCTTTTTACATGCTTCTCACCTCAAACTAGCTTCTAGCCTAACAAGAAACACTTCGTCATTTTAGTGACATAGAACAGGCCCGCCTTAAAATGGATCAAGATTTTCCTACAGTCTCCTGGGCCTGCATGAAGACACAAATGCCGCACAATTGTGACAAATCCGAAAGAGGTGGTTTTTAAGCATAATGCGCCTGCACAGCTTTCATCAAACACATTGTTTTCCTACTGCCATGGTTACCGATTCCTGATGATCCACAGAACATCTAAAAGGAGAGTTTTGCATTGGAGGAGCAAACACCATTTGGACTCGTCAGCTTCTCAGCGACAACTTTAGTCTGCCGCAGCGCTATGTCGCAATTTCTTGGAAAGGAAAGTAAGAAGGAAACATCCTCAAAAAACTTAGACATCTTGTGTTTTTCAGGCAACACTGGGCTCATCAGAAATCGGGAAGTTGTTTATTCAATTATCACTAATCTATGACTGTTTTATAAAACATTCGCTACAAGTGCTTTAAACCTCCTACAAGTCCTGCTTCTTCTCCTCATCTCAAAGGACACAATGCCTGGACCTCCTTCTGACGGTGTTATACTGCAGTATGAAAAGTTAGACTTCCAGAGGTGTTCCTGCCACCTCACTGTGCACAATTGTGCACCTGTTTCACCGCAGGAAGCAGACCAGAGCACACAGTTCTCTATGTAGCATAACTAGTTGCGTCTCTGCAACAGAGTAACCTCTCTCTCTCTCTCTCTCTCTCTCTCTCTCTCTCTCTCTCTCTCTCTCTCTCTCTCTCTCTCTCTCTCTCTATATATATATATATATATATATATATATATATATATATATATATATATGCAGTACTACGAGCTGAATTGGTGATACAGTGGGAGATCACTGCTGCACCTTATCCTGTAATTTACTGTAATTTACTGCAACTCACTATGATTTTTCAAGCTGTATGCAAATGAAATTTCGTTCTGTATGCATACAAAATGACAAATAAAGTTGTCTAAGATATATGCATTTAATCTGATTTGGGTTTGCTCACAGACAAACAAGCGAAGTTTCTAGCTTTCCATCCATCCATTCATTGTCTGTCATGCTTGGCTTTTCCCTTGTGGGGTCGTGAGGGGTGATGGTTCCTATCTCCAGCATTCAATGGGAGAGAGTCGGGGTACACCCTGGACAGGTCGCCAGTCTGTCTCAGGGCAACACAGAGACAGACAGGACAAATAACCATCCTCGCACACACTTAGTTTCTAGATTTAAGATAGTTTGATTTAAATGTGGAAACACAGGATATCAAAGAAAAGTAAAAAAAAAAATATTACATAAAAATAGCTTGCATGCAACAAGTGAAATAACGATTCAATCTCACTTGAGATCAGGACTTAGAACTTTGTAGGATAAAAACTTTATTGGCAAGCACAACACTATAACATTTTCAGGAAGGATTTTGTTTAAAAACCCTCTGAATCACCAAGGTTTCAACTCAAAGCCTCACCTTACTCAACAAATGTTCTGTAGGACTGAGTTTTAAAAGCTGGTTATTCTATTCTTCTGATCCTTCTTTGACCACTGAACCAAAGTCGTGTATTTCAAGGTATTGTCATTCTGGAAGACTCACTTGTGATCCATCTGTGGTGCTCTCTTCTTAGATTTCCTAGCAAATGACCTCTTAAGATGCTGAAATCACTCCAGCTCCTGTAGCTGTTAAACAGCCCCAACGGGAAAGGCTTCCCTGAAGTTGACAGTCGGAATAGTGTTCTTCAAGTCTTACTCGACATTTCTCTTTCTGCACACATAGCAGGTTGAGCTCCTGCAGGGGAGCTCAGTTTTGGTTTCACCTGACCACTTCAAGTCCTCTCAAGCTCTCTCTGAATGACTCTAGGAAATTAAAAATAGCCTGTGAATGTGTGATCTGTACCAGGAGGGATGCAGGATTCCAATCCATTATGTTGTGGTGTGTCTTGGTGACTGTTATTGCAACTGCCTTCAGATCATTAACAAGCTCCTCCTGTGTAGCTAAGGACTGATCCCACAACTTTCTCATGACTATTCTTGACTAATGAGCCAAGATCCTTGCATGCATCTCCAGATTTAGTTTAGCTGAATGTTATCAGTGTTTCTCGGCTAAAGTCTTTCAACTGGAAGTGGAAGTATTTTAGGAATAAATGATCGGGTTTGAAGAAAAGCTGTTTCTATTCTGTTCATATGTGCAATATTTTTCTTTGTAAAAATGTCAGTGCATAAATTCACTCCATCCTCTATTGTTCTTTTTTCAACATGTCCTGTCTGGCACTGTAGCATTAAGAATTGTTGTCTTAATCCCAAAGAGAACCCAACAGATTTACTTTCAAAAGTGGACCATTACTGTTTTTGCCATAGTGCACCGCTTGATTTATATACGCAAAAAGCTTTATTAGATTTTATGCACGTTCAATGGACACAAAAAACGGGAAGGTAGAAGAGAAAAAATGGAAAATCAAAAGATGAGAGAAAATTCTAAAAGGGAGAAATGGTTACAAAAATAGAGATAACATCCCCTGAGTCTGCTTCTACACCTGCAAAGAGAGATATAAAAGAACAGTAAAACTAACCGACAGAGTATTAGAGGTACAAACAACCAATGCCTTGATACCATCACTGAAAAATACACAGTGTTTTTAATATGAGATGTATAAAGTGATAGCTAAAGCTAATGATAGGGTTTTTCTGTATAGAAGCAAATATGTAAGCACCAGAATCCAAGCTAAGCCATCATCTATTGTTCTATAATACCACACTTCTCCAGGCAGGGTGCCCCGACTTGGTAATTTGGTTTAAAGATTCTAACTTTATTAATAATTGCCCTTGACTCTTATTAAAAGTTATTCATAGCTAAACTAAAACAAAGCCAAAACAAACAAAAGCAAAATAATCAGGAACACGGAAATCCATGTTGAAAATACATGGTACCCATCAATATTGCATTTGAGCAATATTGGTCACTAAATCTGGTCACAGATGTAATTTGCGCTGAACTATATTTTCAGATTCCTCGTTCAGGTTTCTCTGAATAGAACCTGTGCTATGCATGTGTTTACCAGCGTCTCTTTGCCAGACTTCACACAAAATGTGCTTAGGTTCTCTCATAAGGCAATGTCTTTCAGTATCACTGTACATATAAAAGCTTGTGTTTAGGTAACTCCTTTCTCTGGATTTAAAAGAAAAAAACAACAACAACAACAACTAGAAGCCTAAACATAACACAGTCCAGCATTTGACTTGTAAAATATGCTGAGCTAATAGGAGAGAAAGCTGACTTCCATCTGTTTGCATGTGTCTTTCTGCCTGAAGTGAATAAATACCTGCAGCTTTATAGAGCGCTCAGTCCCATTTATATGATTAGCAGAGAGTGGTCATCTCTGTATGTCTTTACAATTATTAATAATCCCCAACAAGAAACCAGAGTTCGTTGTAATGGACAGCTTGTAAAGGGGAAATCACGACCTGTTCTTTTCCTCACCTCACTACACACAAGCACATGCAGGATTCAGAGTATCTTTATTGTCTTGCTTCACTAACTCTGAGAACCAGGAGTTGTATCAATGAGTCAAACACGTTTCTTTTTTTCCATCTGACCACAAGGGTATGCGAACAGCATTACTAACGAGATTAAATGTCGTATATCAAATAAGCAGCACTCTAGTATCAAAAGGCCCGTACTATGAGCAAGCAGTTTTCAAGAAACTAATCTACTCTCTTAATGGCTCCCCTAATGCTTATTCATCATAAAATCAGCAGCTGATATGCATCAGCTGTTTTAATATTGGGCAATATGTAACATCTGGACAGACAAATCCTCTATAATGATCAGGTATGCCCTAGAAACATGACAGGCTGATAAAGCAGTCCCCATATATTGCAAAACAAAGGGAAGAAACACCAGGACTGGCTACACATCTGTCAGGATACTGCTGTTGTGAATCACAGCGGTGTGAAGTGAGCAGCGTGTTTGGAACAGTCGTATGAGTGGGACGTTTACATTGATTTGAGCTACGAAGGGAAGGCTGCAATCTTTAGCCTTTGGTCTCCTTATGAACAGCCTAATGCAGCCTTAGATGAAGTTGACATTTAGCAAGCGTACCCAACCGCCTCACAAATATCCCCCCTTCCTGCTGCCAAGGATACTTCGCTCTAACCCTGGTTGCCCTCCCATTCAAACGCACAGGCTTTTGTTTTTGGCATTTGAGCACTTTGTGTTTGATGTGTGCTTATTGATAGGAAGAAACAAGCATTTTGCTCTTTATTGAATGTAGTTCCATCGGCTAAAGAAACCATAAAGCACAGATTTCTATGATGATTTGTCCCCACAAAGGACAATCTAGTCCCATTTATGCGACAATTTTTCTGATGAAAATGGAACCCTTTTGTAATGCTCATTTACACAACAAAGCCAAACGTTTTCTTAAAAATAAACAGGTTCCAGTGTGTAATGGTTTGAAAACGTCCCAGTTTCCATTGTTGTGTAACCATGAAAAACTGATCTTTTCTTATAGGAACCTGGGCTCATGCGCAGTGACAGAAATCCATAGAAATAAATGCACACAGGCACAATATTATGGCTGACCACTGAGGAAGAATAAAAAAATGGCAGATAGCAGAGTACTGTTTTGGTGGCTTACTTTTCTGAATATGCCACAGCTAGGCACGGCTATAATTCAAAGTGCTGAACTTCCCCATCTTTCTATAGGATAACTTTATTCTCTACCATCTCCAACCTTTTGTTAGTCACGACAGATTTTAGGCAGTACGCATGCGCATGTTGAGCTTCTAAGAAACAGCACCACCAGTGGTGCGGCAAGGGAATTACACCATTTTCAAGTTTCTACTGTTGCCGTGTAAACAGAGATGGTAATTAGAATGTTGTCACGAAATTTGTTAACAGAAATTAACAAAAGTCCCGTTTTCAGTGGATCATTGTTGTGTAAACAGGGCCTGAGAATGTCCTCTGACCATGAGTATACGGATTTAAAAAGCCACTGAGTTAACGGTTTAAGCCCAACATGCATGTTCTGCTTTGTAAACCAGCAATTTCTTCTCCAATCTGCAAAGGCCGTAAGAAACAAACATGCACTGATGAGACTTTTCCTGGCTGGTGAGGTATTACCTGCTAATTCCAACCAGTAAACAGTATTGCTTTCTATTCTATACCACATAGTAGATAAATATGTGCTGTAGCTTGATGTATCCCTAGGCCAAATATGGGTTTAGTTTTGAAGCAGGGGCATAGCTAAAGGCCCACCCACCTTGCATCAGGGCCCACCCAATTAATTGGCTTTCCTTTGAAAAATTTTTTAAGGGTGTCACTTAAAGTCATCATAAAATAATCCATCCATCCATTTTCTGACCCACTTAATCCCTCATGGGGTCGCGGGGGGTGCTGGTACCTATCTCCAGCGTTCACTTGGCGAGAGGCGGGGTACACCCTGGACAGGTTGCCAGTCTGTCGCAGGGCAACATGGAGACAAATAGGACAAACAACCATTCACGCACACATTCACACCTAAGGACAATTTAGAGAAGCTAATTAACCTAAAAGTCATGTTTTGGACTGTGCGAGGAAGCCGGAGTACCAGGAGAGAACCCACACATGCACAGGGAGAACATGCAAATTTTCCAGTTTCATGTAGTTCTCAGTAAACTGGCGTCCCAGAGAGAAATGTGCTTAAGAGCCGTGGGACTGTAATAAGCCAAATGCAAGAGGATGCTGGATACATAACATTTCTTGAGAAATGGTCAACATCTGAAGGTGGTGTTGGATATTGTCATGATGTGTGCCAAACGGGACACTCCTCTTAGGGGGCTGAGACAAACAGAAGCGGATCGGATTCTTTTTTGGGGTCGGCACGCTGTGGGGCTGCTGTGTCGCCCTGCACTTGAATTCTGGTGCACGGTAATGTCGGTGCTTTTAAGGGGCATTTTTAGGGTCTTGTTACCTTGGGAGCTTCAGCCCAGACCCCTCATTCCTCTTCTTCCTTCTTTAAAAAGAAGTCTTTACAGTCTGTATTTATGCACTTCTCCCCACAATGTTTATCCATCGCGCTCAGTGCAGAACTGAAAAGAAGAATTGTTTCCGCCGCCCTCACTGCCTCAAACTGGTATCATTGAACATAAATTATGCTGGGACCAAACAATCAATTCCCAAATAGCCTATTGTTTTTCTATAGCCATCTAGGCTGTGTAGAAAAGTGAGGCTCAGTGAAGAGCCGAGCCTAAGGGGCAGCGGCTATACTTATAGAATTTGGGGATACGACATAAAAGTGCTATTTCCGATATTGCTATCTCCTGTAGGCTTAAGGCTATTGCTAGTGGGTTAAAGGCGAAGCAGGAGTCCGTGCCTCACTGGGTCCGCTTGGTCCGCAAACATAAAAATCTGCTTGGAGAACAAATTCAAACTCAGCCTTCAGCACGCGTAATCAAACCCTTAGTATCGCCCTGCGCATATAACTGGGAAATAACGTTTGGTCAGGGCGGAGGTTGAGACGCTGATTAAATGATCCAGAAGCTACTTCGCCGTGTTTGTGGCTCTAAATCATCTTACAGGTGATGATGGGCCCTGATTATTTTTTTCCGCTGTCAATACAAGGATGTTCACTTGAACAGAGAAGGTATATTCTCCTTCTCCTCAGCTTGTATCTTCTCCATAGTGAACTTACAAACGTGCAACTTCACATACACACATCACAAAGTCGTTACTTGCACCGGTAAAATGCTCTGATTGCTTTATAAGGTTACTTATCCATTCTGAAAACGAATTATTGTGTGTGAAATACCTTGATGGGATCAAGGTATTTAGCTTTTCTAATATGAAAAATATAATAATATAGAAAATAACCCAACAACACACAAACAGGGTGCTCTTAATGTCTTTTTTTATATATAGCGAAAAGGCTTTGGTTTGTTGTTAAGACAACAGTTAATGGGTTAGTTCTGTTAGTTCCAGCTATTTAGATTTAGTGTTTAAAAACATTTTAGTTGTTACCTTTATTTTGCAGACCTAGAGCAATCCTTGCCATGTATATATTTTTATTATTCACTTTGGGTGTGTTTATTTGTTTTGGAATAGTAAAAAAAATATGATTTGCAAAATAATCCTTTGTTTTAAAAATACGCAAACAATCTTGACACAGATAGTCGCAATTAAAAACTAAAATGCTCTTCATTTGTCCAGTACAGTACTCACTCACAATTTAATTTTTTCTCATAAAGCACAGCAGAAACATGTCAAACGTACCAGCTAGTACACTACATCTACTGTAGTTCAATGAGATCTCAAAAAGTGCTGCTGTTCTTAGCTTTTCTCCCTTTTTAACAGACGGCATTAAATGACATATCCAAACTACTGTGTCAGGGTAGTGGATTTTTAGGCTGCAGGCCGTCTGAAGGCTTAGGTAGAGAGAACAGAGATTCACTCTACGTCAGACTGACCATGAATGGACTCGGCTACATGTCTACACACAACTACACACACGGGGCCTTTCTATAGTTATGAGGATACTAATTCCCCAAAATCCCCAGCAAGACCCCAAACCTAATCTGAATATCCAATACTAACAATCTGTCCAGCCAAGCTAGCATAATCGTAGCTGAAAGGGCTGGGACATTTTACTGGCATGAAATCCCTGAAGTATTTTCTCTCCTCATGGCTCATCTCTACTCACCTTTGCGACGGCATTTATGCACAATAGGAAGTCAAATATTTAAGCATTTACTGATATGATCAATTCTTGTTAGAAATTCAGTTTCAGATAAGGCACATGGGTTTTTATTTTATCTTTATCTTTTTAATTTTATCTTTTTATTAGTATATAATGCTAGGATAAGATGCTTGCACAGCTTCTTTATCAGCCAAGTGCACCTCTGAAAACTAAGTTGGCCCTGAAAGGTACTAGTCCATCCATCGCCTCCGATCATGAGATATGAATCGGAAATATAGAGACCCCATTTAGGTGTGTTTGGTCAGATTCCACAGTAAAGTCCTCTCGGTTACAATGGAAAACACTGACATTTCTCTGCAATCCTCTGGGGTATTGAAAAATCAATGGAGAAAAAACTTCCCCTCATATGATCATGATCATATCGCTAGTTACTCCAGCAGATACCAATGCAGCAGCCGTGTTTTGTTGTTGCCATATTATTGTCTGTAGAGCTGATATTCAGGACAGATCTGTTCACTATTTGACTCAAACAAGTGAACTATTCAGGTATTGTCACTCTGCTTGTATGACCACAAGATGGCTGCGACACATGCGACTAAATTTAGTAATTTGACGATATTTGAGGAAAACCCCATACAGCTGACGCTGTCTCAAGGAAGTGAACCTTGTTTTCATCTTGTTTTTTATCATCTCCGGGTGTGGTCTCACAGGTATTGGAGTTTTGGGTCCTAAATCAAATTGCATGCTGGGAGCTGTAGTCTGATTTTATGACACAACACACTGATACAACTAATCAAACAAGCTACTCTGGTAAACGTATGTGAAACAAATGTCCATTCTCGTCAAATTAAAGCCTGTAATGGACAAGTGCAGTTATGATGACATGAAGCACATTATGTTTCCGAGTACTGTTAAGATGTGTTTCCCATTTCATTTTTATATGTTTTCAGCCTGTTCAGCAATGCTTGAAAGGTTTGCACTTCAACTTGCTCAATGGCTTGTGGTTATGCAAGCAAAAGCCATAGTTGCAGACTGTCCTTGAGCTCTATTTTGTTATGTAGCAAATTAGTCTTGGACATAGAGGAACAAAAAAAAGTTTCAAGATACTATGTTTAAACTTCTGAGAAAGAGACCAAAGAACAATATTGTTTGTGTGTTTCTTTGGTTATAGAAACAACAACAAAAAATCAGCATTTCTTAAAGAACGTAACTAGCTGAAAGCTTTGAAATTAAATATTTTCTACTTTGATTCTTTCTTTATCAACCAATATCAGGGATGCCACAATTTCTGGATAGGAATCCTAACCAAGACATGTTCAAATAATCCGTATCAGCGTTCCTGACTAAAAATACTTCTACTTAAACCCACACCCTATTTTTATGTCCCCTGCTTGCATAGTTGTGTTATAGGCCATGCTGAAGTGACAAAGCTGGGTTATGATAGGGTAAGGGTTTTCATTTAGCATACTTTCATCAAGTTTAAAACGGAAACACATCTGAAAAGTATTTGATATTAATATGTTTACATCTGACATAATTGTAACAGATCTAAATGTTCAATCTAATTGTTAAATTCATATCTAGATGTTGAATCTAAACCTAAATGTTAAACTCAAATTTATATATATTCAAAATATTAAACTTAAATTTTAACATTATATTTAAATATGAAATGCTCTGGATATATATAAATTAACCACACTCCTTGAACTGCCCTCAGTAGTTGTGGCCACAACTGAAACCAGGTCTGATGAGTTACCCTATCTCTTGGTGGTTGTTTGCCTGAACACTCACTATGTTTCATTGGGCTTGTTGAACAGGAATTATTGTTCACAGGGCGCAAGGGTGCGAGCAGCAAAAGGGAAGCAATTGCGCTGTCCCTACCCCTGAGCGCGGGCCCCTCAAGCTGCAGCAGTGCGAGATCTAGGACCGCCAAGTTGTGTAACTTGGTGCAGGCCACACGCTCAAGTTTCCTTCAAAATGGGGGAATTCGAAGGAGCCCTTGCTAAACAAGTTCTGACATCAAATGACCCAGAAGTTTCAAGCACCACAATTTTATTTGTTTATTCTGTGACTGAAAACCGCATATACAAATTACTGGCATACTTTCAGGTTTTTTGCCAACTTTATGGGTACAAACAAGGATTTTGATTTCTGTTTCAATCACCTGCAGCGTAAATCAACTCTAAAACAACTACTCAGTATGTAAAACTGTGGGTTTAATTTCAGCTTTTATTAAGTAAATGAAAGTGTTTATTTAAGCATTTTATTGAAAAAAGAGCCATGTGAGCTCTACAGATAGGCTGTAGTCCTCATCTTCACATCTTATTGCCTTTCTGTATGCAACACGTGAACATACCACCTTCTTCTACATCTCTAGTCCTCTGCTTATTTCTGTTTAGTTGCCATAAACACACCAACTATTCTTTATGATTGTTTACAATACTGCACTCAGCCATTTTGGAAGTGTGACACCGACTGCTTCTTCTCTTTTTACTGCATTTCCACTGGTTATGTTGAGTACTGCCCCCTGTGTTTTTGCAGTATACTCCACCTACGTCCGCGTCAAGTATAAACATCTGTGCGACAACCCAACACATGAGTACAATGGAGCCTTTACTCAATCTATCCGTTTCCTGCTCTATCAGCCATCATTCATGGACAAGATGACAAGATTAGGGAACTCCAGCACTTGAGGTAGACTCACTGCCAGCCTGGACAGAGAAACCCACATTTTCCAACTTGAAAACCACGATCTTCAGTCGTAGAGGAGCTGACCCCACCACTTTGATGTTGTAAAGTGGTTGGAGTATGCCTGTGGCCCTGAGGGTTAAGTTGTCTGAGGTTTCAGCTCCTGGTAGGATTTCTCTTGGCTAAATGGCTTTAGTGGAGGGGTCTGAAGAGTCCTTAAACACCCCGGAAGATTTGCACCTCACTGTCACAGACGATAGGAGAACTTTACCCACACTAGGGAGATCAAGACAAAGTCAAGCCAAGCCAAGAAGGATGCTTATCTATGAAAACCTGGTGGTCCTTTGCTCCTTGGGTTCGGCCTGGCTCCCCACCACCCGCTGGGAGGCGGAGCATAGGGGTCAGCAGCATAAAAGGTCAGGTGGCAGGCAGGGTTGAGGATCTGAGCATAAAGGTTTCTTTCAGCAAGGTCTGGCAAGAGAGTTTATAATGCCAAAGTGGCCAAAGTCAACAAAACTTTATCTTAATCTGGTTAATAAAAAACATACTCAATAATCTTTTTTATTTAAGTCGGAGAGTGATAGCAAGGAGGAGAGCAAATAACTCTCAAAATAAGCAATTATTTGTATCAAAGAGAGCACATGGAATTTAGGGGGAAATGTTACCCTACCAAAACTACAACTGCTAAAATCGGGAAGCAGAAAAGAATACAAGAGCATCTCGAATAAAAAAACAAACATCATAATGCTTTTCATTTACATTTTGTGCCGTCATTATGCCACGGCTTAATTAGTTTTAGTTTACCAGTATTTATTATAACGTTGTTAGCTGTGGTGAGGTCTCTGACACTGTTATCTTGTAGCTTTACAGCTGTAAGTTCAGTAAACAAATGCATGCGTAGGCTCAGTGAAACTATTAAATTCGTTCTTTGTTAAAGTGAAGAAAGGAGAGAAACAACATTACATGTGGCTAACATTCAGTTTTCTACAATATTATCTCTGCATAGCTAATATTGAATAGACACATCATAAACAAATAACCTGTAAATTTGATAATCTTGTGGAGTCAAAGCAAGAGTACTGATCCCTGAAAGATGGTAGAAGATATAGAGTGCAGCTAATCTTACTAAACAGCAGCCTTTCAGGATCATTGAGCTTCTTATTAAGCATGCTAGTGCAAAGAGACAGTGGGATTTTTTTTTCAAGATTTAATAAACCCAAACAAACCTCGTGAACCGAGGAAAGTGGATCATGACGACGTCTCCTCTTGGCAAACAAATACAAACAGATGATGGACAGGGCTAGAGCTCCTTGGGGGAATACTATTGAAGAAGGATGTGTTCTATCTGGTAATGGCTTTTAATAAAAAATGCTTTAGTCAGTCATATTCTTCATTGAGAGCACTTCAAAAGGGCAGGCATGGATCCACAACTCCCCGACAAAAGAATTATCTTTAAAGGGCAATAAAGGAATGCTGATTCACAACAGATCCGGCAACAGAGAGAGAGAGAGCGGAAAAGTGTGAGAGAATCATTTTAATGCCGTAATGACGACGAAGTGAAAATGTGGGATAGATTCTGTCAGGTTCCGTAAGCATATGTCAATATCTAACACAAAAGCAAAATAAAAATGTAGCACAGGCAGGCTCATTCATCAAATACGAGAGCAGACAGATTGCACAAGTCCAACTTCAGTCTTCAGAAAAGAAAGGTCTGGCTGTTTCCGTCACCAGCTGAGGAATCGTAATGAGTTCACACGGAGAGCAAAGCCAGCTCACACGCCTACCCGCATTAGTGCTGTGTACTCGAGGAAAGCCAGAGGAAGGAATAAAAATGGTGTTTAATAGAAAGCTTTTTTTAGTCTATTTTTCTCCCATATGCTTTTGTGTATCTCTTCAGCATGGTTGATTAAATCGATTTTGTTCATATGGATATTGTGTTAATAAATAAACCGAAAACGACAACCAAAGGAGCTTTTCAAAAAAATAAAAAATAAATCACAGGGTTGTAGTTTGAACTTGGTGTTCAAAAAAGTTAAAACATGGTAAATTTCAACACTAACTAACCTATGTTAATGCAGTCACCATCTAAATAATTTCTTTTCATTTAAGTCTACAGACAGATGTCAATCCAGAAATAATGCAAGACAGGTCCGGTGCAATAATCGGTTAGAGGCAGCAGAATGTTTTAGACAGGAGCAGACGTTTGAGACAACAGTCCTTAATATTAAGCCAGAGCCCCGTTTCACCTTTCGGACCCCCTCTCTGACCGTCTCAGTCGTTGTGTCCTTGGGCAAGACACTTCTACTGCTTTGTCTGCTGATGATTGTATGGTAACCCTGCTTCTGTATGTCGGCCCTAGGGCTGCTGTGGCTACAACGTAGCTCACCACTGCCAGCGAGTGAATATGTGAATGAATGGGTGAAAGACTGCATGTGGTGTAAAGCACATTGGGATCCTCGGACTTGATAAAGCACAATAGAAGTGCAGGCCACTTACCATTTCAATAAGTTAAAGGAGCATAGCATAAGTTCCAAGATTTTTGCAGATATCTGCCCCTCTGGTGACAAGTTGAAATGACGCCAATGTTGTGCATGTGTGCACCACACTGGCGTTTAGAGGCGTGACGTCTTCTGAGGTAAGAAAGTTAGAAATATTGATTTATATTAATTAATTAATAATATTTAACATCAAAACTTGCACTATGCACCTTTAACCCAATTACATTGAATGACTAAAAATGTTAAAATTTTCACCCTCTGCAATTGCAATTGTCCTTTTGTATTAGATCGGCACAATATACTGTGATATCAGTTTGAGCGATCCTAATATTAAAGAGCAGTTTGGATTTCAGCACTGGTTGGCAATTATTTTCCAAGTGTCAGAAATTCACACTTACTTTGCATGCTATGAATTTGACCTGTTGAATGGTCTCACTGCCGTAGATACTCAACTTGAAACACATGATAAAGGTTAAAGAGGGTAGAAAACTTATAATGAAAGACGAAAATGGAGGAATGGGAAAATGCGCATTGAAAGCAACTGTCATCTGAGTAATAAATAATACCTGGAATATCAGCATTGTATGATGCATGCCCAATTTCTGCTTTGTATGTAACTGTGAATTCAAAGAAAGAAAGCTAGATAGCAGTATATATCAAGACTGCCTACACATTTACTGAGTGCACTGTATAGCCAGAAGGTCCTTTAAATTTCGCTGTGGCACAGTAGATATTTCGTAGGTTTTGTGTTCTCTACTAGGACTCTCCTAGGACTTCCTTGGGCATGTAGCAATTACGTAAAAAAATGAATGTACACATGAACGATGCACAATCCATGTACACACACACAACACAGACGCACGTTGGTCTTACCATCGAATACCATCTCATAACGTGATGTGATGTGATGTAAAAATAGATTTACAATGTGAAACTCTTGGATAATTTCAACCCTTTGACTCTAGCCTATCTTGACATCACACTGGTCTGATTCGAAGATATCCCGAGGAACCAACCTGAAACTAC